>NC_056748.1:440879658-440999658 GCF_019279795.1 Protopterus annectens
TTCTTAATACATATAAGGGCTATATAATGATAGCAGCTGTGAATGTTATACAATGCAGAAAGTGCGGGGAGAAGTAGGGCCATATAGCATCAATGCTGTCCTGTTTCAATGCACTACAGAAATGAAGCTGAGTATCTTTGATCTGACTGATATATTGAGACTACCATATTTGTGTCATGGGTATAGAGACTGTTATAAAACAGTACTGACTGCTCTGGTGAGGTAAAGGTATAAAGCCCTGACTGTGGCCCAGCCATCTCAGGTTCAATTAATGGCTCAGGGGACTGATGAAGTAGCAAGGAACGAAGGATGGGCATTTCCATCCTGGAGTAGGTGGGCATCTCCTGTGCTGATATCTGGTGGAGCCTATGGATGGCACATTGTTAGGTGTGCCTAAAAAATGGGAATACGCTAGAGGCATGGCTTTGCTGCTACAGAGATGAAGTGATATACCTCACATCTCCATTGCATACCCACCTCTCAGGCATGCCACTAGATTCGCAAGGGAGGGAGAAAGCAACACAGGTAAGCCGAAAAAACTCCCACTGGATGTAAGGCAATACACCACACCACCCCCCAGACAGCCTTAGGTTCCTTGATGGTCCTGGTGATATTTGAGGGCATTGGACAAGGGTTAGTTTTGTATACTGGCAGATCCAACAAGTTCGTGAGGCACTGGAACAGCTGTGTGAAAGAAAGAAAGAATGGAAGTAAAAAGAGATCCTTCATAAATTAAATTACATTGACCAAATGCCTCACACTTATACATTTTAGCTTGGGAATTGTACCTTTTTGGTATGTCCTTTACTCTGTTATATAATGTTCCTTCTTCTTTTGAAAGAAAAATGAATATGAGACACTAATATTTAACATAAGGATTAGGTTTGTACCAACCACTGCCTCCCAGTTCATTGTACAAATTTATTTCGACAGAGTGGTTGGTAAAAGGCAGAATAAGTGATTTCCTAAAGCATGTATTGGTTGAGTCATGTTGGTGCTCAATGTTATTAGTACTATAAACAACACCTCCCAACAAGATAGGTATAAACCTACACTGTCTTTCATTAAGACCTCATCCCCAACCATATTAATAAGTGTTTTCGGATAATCCCATCTGAAAAACATGTTCTCTAAAGTTTTTAGCTTGTGATAAAATTTTAATTAAATGGAGGTCATCCTGTAAACCTTCACCATCTGTCCCTTCACAATCCCTTTTTCCTGGTTTTAGGGATGATGACTGTGGAAGTCTAAATAGGAGTTGGAGAAGGTGGATTTCTGATAAACAATGGATTCAAAATATTGGTCTAAGGTATTCTTGTAGATTGTAACATCCAAGTAATTCACAAAATCACTGATGTAATGATAGGAAAAAAATGAAAAATTCTATTTTTAGAGTTACAAAAAAAGCACATTTTCACATTCTGTTTCCACAGAATATAAACTTCTTCTAAAAATACAAACATTTGAGTATCAAAATTAGGTTCTATTCTCAAGACTTCATTAAACCAGTCTAAGCCTACTAAGTGGGGAATACATGTAAATAGATCTGTAACATCAACAGTGAAAAAAATAACATCACTGTAAAAATCACATTTTTAAAAATACTTTAAAAGAGCCAAGAATCTTTTAAACACATGGAGTTCGTCAGCAAAAAAATAAATTCAGTTTGTAGTCTATAAATGAAGCAAAGGTTTCTGTTTCTGATTTCCCAGAAACTGTTCTAGGTCTTAGGGGGTGAGTATTTTATACTTTGTCCAACTTAAGGATCCCAGATATTGCTGGCATCACTGGTTTGCTTGCTTACATATATTTAAACAACTTAGGACTAATATGACCCTCCATTTGCAACTTGTTCATACAAGAATCAATGTGCCCATATGCAATATGAACTTCATTTCTCAAAACCAATTCAGATTTACTATTGACCATCAGGATATTAGATACTTTACAAAGATAGTCATTTTAGTCCATAAACATAATGTCCCAACACTTATCTAATTTCAATATTTAGTCCTATCCTGGCACAAAGTATTAAGAAGAAAGTTTTTTCTTTTGTTAGATTATAAAACTGATGTTTTCACTTACCATATGCCAAAGATCTGAAACTGAATTCATAGAGTTGCACAAAGATAGCCAACTGTGGATTCAGGGGTGGACAATAACTGTGGACTGAAAGTACTTCTACATATGTGGACCCAGCTAGTGTTAATAGGGTCCTTCATGCAATGTTCTGATGTAATTAAATTGAGGTTTTTCTTCCTCACAAAGAAGTTTAACTTCTGTATCAGATCCACCACACCGAGTCTTGCTGCAGGGGCAAAGGCGATTCCTTTAAGAAATAAATTGAAGGAGGTACGAGTTACTCAAAGCTCACTGTTGTAAATTTTGAAACTAATATTCTCAAGGACAATGGTGTATTCACACCTCTATCTTCTTCTTCTTCATCAACCAGTTCCCTTCTTCCTCACTTTGATATCTGCCCCCTCCTACTGGTCATATATGAGCGCTGCTGGTCTAGGTGGGATCTGTTGGCTGTTAACCTCTCCAATCTCCTTAAAGGGGGCATTTAAAAAAAAATCACTGCTATTCTAATCTAATACAATGTCAGCAGTAGATGTAACAGTTCCAGAGTACTCATTGAATGGATGCTGTTAAGTGAACCATGGCTGTCGTCTTGGAGCTAAGAACAGGGTAGAAATTCTGTTTAACATAGCCATTGTTGTCCCAGAAAATTTTCTTCTGCTTCTTACCAGAGATTGCCTCACAATGATGGTTGGCACCTCTGAAAATATTATAAAACTCTTGCTTCCTGAACTCAAATGAAAGATCAGATATTGTAGTATTATCTAATTTATTAATATCAGTGGAGAATAATTCCATCTTCCTGACACTGAGTTGTAGTAGAATGTTAATAATTTCAAACCCAGTTCTATGATGGAAGTAAGTCAGTTCTGGATATAATGGCAATTCAAAAATCAAAAACAGAGCCAGCACAGAGTGGTATCTTGAAAACAAATTTAATATGGCAACAGATCGGTTTCAGCAAAAATTACATAGCCTTCTTCAGTGTTACAAAACTTCCACAAATAGCCATATTATAAATTAAATAGTAAATTGGCAAGAAAAACTGATTGGTTGGTCACAATTGCTCATTAAGCCCTGGGGGGGAATAACCCACCCAGTTTAATTATCCATTTTCTTTCTTTCTGATTTAATATACTGTGCCAATCAACCTTATTCCCTTTGTTACCAATAATCACATCAATAGTAATAAATCTAAAGTTAGCTGTTGGATGGTTCAAAACATGTCTGTACAAGGCACTATTCAATTTTTTTTTTAATATCACTCAAATTTTCACTGTTACGAAATTTAGCTGGTCTCGAGGTCTGTCCCACATAAAATGCCAAACACGAGCAAGTATCTAGATAGATAACCCATTCACTAGAACAATTAGCAAAAATTTGATATCAAAAACCATGCCAGTATTTCTGCTTGTAAATTGTTTTGTTTTACCTACCCGGATACAGTGGACACAATGCCCACATGGAAAACACCCATGGAGATAATCCCCCATCAAGGTGGTTTGGCGCTGTAACTAGAGATCAGAGGAACCAGTTTTATAATGGTTAAAAAAGGAACCCAATGTTCTGCCCCTCCTGTAACCAAAGGGGCATTTATCCAGTAACATATTGGCAAGCCTCACATCCCCCATCAAAATATTCCAGTTTTGTTGGATAACTTGCAAAAGTTCTGTGTGTTACACCCATAAATAGTTATAAATTTGATGTGTTGATCCGACAAGTTCACCCTGTCCTTATATCTCATAAGATCCTTTCTGTCCACAGAAGACACTTTCCTGCAAGCCATGGTGATAGTACCAGACTTATATCCTCGAGCCCTGAATCTACCTACCAGATCCCTTCTATAGTGTTCATACTTCTTGGAATCAGAGCAAATACACATGATTCACATAAATTGGGACTTAAGGATGTTGCGTATAATATGAGGAGGATGATGACTGGAAGCATGCAACAAGGGGTTATACTACGGAAATTTCCAATACACCTGTGTATCCAATGTATGATCAGGATTCCTATTAATCAGGACATCCAAAAAAGTAATCTGATTCAAATCATAGTTTCAGGTAAAATGAATACCCCATTTGTTGCTGTTGATATAATCCAAAAATTCATTTAAGTATGCAACATCCGCTTTCCATACTAACCAACAGTCATCCAAATAACAGCGTCAAATATCGATTTCAGCCAAGTACAAATTATGTAGGGGATCGTAAATCAATTGTTCCTCTATATATGCCATAAAAAGATCTGCATATATAGGGGCAAATGATGCCCCCATAGCTGTCCCCTGTGTTTGCCAAAAGCAACAATCCTTATAGTAGAATACATTTTTGGTTAGTACATGTTCAGTTAGCCCAATAAGGAATGTATTGAATCCAGGCAGGTAAAGTTCTGATACAGTTAACCAATGTTCCAGAGCTAACAGACCTGCCCAATGAGGTTTGTTGGTATAAAGGGCAGAAACGTCAAGAGTACATAACAGCCAACCTGGCTCAATTTGGGTGTCCTCCAGGATCTGGAGGAACTCTGTTGTTTCCTGAATACGGGCCCTAACATATCCAATTAGTGGGTGAAGATATTGTGTCAGAAATGCTGACAATGGCTCCATAAGGGAGCCCCTACCAGAGACAGTAGGCCTGCCAGGGGGATCCTGTAGTTATTTATGAACCTTTGGTAACAAATACAGATGTTGGGGTTTAGGATCACTCACCATCAAATGTTTATAAATGGTGGTTTTATAATCCTGTCTTCTACAGCCAAGTTCAAATAGTGGTCAATCTGTTTTTTAAAAGAACCCATAAGGTCCAAAGACATGAGTGTATAGTGCTGTCTATTGTTCAGTTGTCTCATGGCTTTGAGGTCATACATGACCCAGTCCATGACCACAACAGCACCCCCCTTTTCAGCTGGTATAATAAACAAATTTTTGTTAGACTTGAGTTGAATAAGGGCCTGTTGTTGGATCTTTGAGAGATTATGTGGCTTAGGTACTGTATCCGAGTGATGGAGGTTTGGATCTTTGTGTGCCCTGTGAAGAAAAAGGTGAACAGTAGGAGTCATCGGAGGCATAAAAATAGACTTATGAAAATGAATGAGCCATTATCAGACTCATTGTTATGTTGGTCAAAAAACAATTTCAAGTTCAAAGTTCAACAAAAGGAATACACATCATCAGCAAAAACATCTTCGGGTACAAAAAATGCAGGGACAGAATTCAATCCTTTATTCAACAAATTGACTTCAGTTGGAATGAGAATGTGAGAGAAGATATTAAGGACATTATTGAATTCAATTACTTGTTGGTCATGATTTGTAGCAGTGTCACCACATCGGATATTCTTGTGGTGTTTCCGCCCTTCCCCGTGTCTCCTAATCCTAAAGGGGTTTCAGAGTTACTACATTTAGGTGTAGGTAATGTT
This sequence comes from Protopterus annectens, assembly GCF_019279795.1. Lineage (NCBI taxonomy): Eukaryota > Metazoa > Chordata > Ceratodontiformes > Protopteridae > Protopterus > Protopterus annectens. The sequence continues at coordinate 440,885,160 of NC_056748.1, forward strand.
GTGATCAGTGGTGCTTCAGAATCTGTCATAGAGGATGAATCATCCCCTGAAGTCCCTCCAAAAGGTGACGAGGTTTTCTTTAATATCGACCTTGGTCATTTTCACTTATTAGGTTTGGACCCAGTGTTAGCAAATCTGACACTCTTCTGGGGTCCAAATGGTCTCCCCCGATCATAATCAACTTGATCTCTAGTAAACTTATGTATTTTCCTGTCTCTGATTTGTCCCTCTAAAGTCAATAATTCCTGACTCAGCTATTGGAGACAGGTTTGATAACAAGTCTGCCCTTCATATTGTTTGATGTCCTCATACAATTTAGTAACCTCTACCATGTTAGAATCAATACATATATTGTAGTAGGCCGCTAAGGCCTCTACAAATCCCATGGAGGCTTGTTGTTGCACAGATGACCATTGTTGATCCAATTCCTGGTCAGTGTCCAACACCAATGGCTGTATTTGGACCCGAAATCCTCTAGGACAGATATTACTGGCTGTGTAAGCCTTAAACAGCCGAAGGTGCCATACATTGGTACACATGGCCTTCATAATTTTAGACAATTTAGAAAAAACATCATTACAGGTCGGTGTGGGCTTGGTCCTATCCAAGGAATCCCTGGAGTCCCTATTCCCTAAACCAAAGATACCAATGTCATCCCGGTCAGAGGACAAACCTCTGAGAAGTTGACCCAAATTCATATCCATCTACTATTATGAGAGACAGCTGTAGCCAACTGGTATAAAATAAAATGATTTGGAACCGGGAATGACCGGACCAACAGCAAGTGTGTAATGAATAAACCAATGAGCCCCTGGATCTCAGTAATAGGACAAAGGGTATACAAAATATTTGTAAGGATTTCACCAACTCCTGGAGGGCACAAAACTGGTCCTGAATGAAAAATAGAAAATCATGTTAGAAGAAGTGAATCCAATGGGAGACTAAATAATATAAAGCACTAACCCGAGGAACAATAATAGCCCCTACTCATAATGGGCATAAGTCCCAAGTAATAAATCCAAGTAATACAATAATGTAAACCAAAAGAGAATGGTGGTGCTACGTACCCCTAAAAACTCGGTCCATAGAATGGAAACATAAAAGGAGGACAATAACAGCAACCAACCAAGAAAATTAAATCAAACACATCATAATATTAAGTAGTGCTATGTGCCTCGGAAAAAAATAGTGTTGGTTGACCAATACATGTAAGAAAGTAAATACAATCAGATTGACCCGATTGGCCACCAAACCAACAACGTTTGTGGCCCAAACATAAAAAGCCACAATAGGTTATTCCAATGGTCTACCATAAACAAATCCAAAAGTTGTCAGTATCTGACTATAGATGTGTCCAGGTGAATGCGTGAAAAAGCTTGTATATCAAAAGTCTTAAACACCATCACACAGTTGCTGTCAATGTTATACCCAGAACCAACTGCCCTAAAAAACTGAGTAACAATATGAGTGATAATTAACTAGTTGTAGTGATCCAAACCTGTATATAGGTATTAGAACCATGAAAAGATGAAAATACTAAAGCGCCTAGGCATATAAGTAAATGGTGACAGGATCAACCTACATGACCAATAATATGATAAATGGAGAAACAATGAAACATTAGTACAATTATTATACAGGCTTAATAACCAAAAACAATTGTGCCTGTCCCATATAATGATTAAACAGCCAAAATAGTATTATTAAAGAATCCACAAACCAGGAAGTCCAAAAGGTGTAGTCTTCTGTGGACAGAAAGGATCTTATGAGATATAAGGACAGAGTGAACTCATTGGATCAACACATCAGATTTATAACAACTTATGGGAGTAACACACAGAACTTTTTGCAGGTTATCTAACAAAATTGGAATATTTTGATGGGGAATGTGAGGCTTGCCAGTATGTTACTGGATAAATGCCCCTTTGGTTACAGGAGGGGCAGAGCATTGGGTTCCTTTTTTAACCATTATAAAACTGGTCCATCTGATGTCTAGTTACAGCACCAAACCACCTTGATGGGGGATTACCTCCATGGGTGTTTTCCATGTGGGCATTGTGTCCACTGTATCCGGGTAGATAAAACAAAACAATTTACTAGCAAAAATACGGGCATGGTTTTTGATATCAAATTTTTTGCTAATTGTTCTAGTGAATGGGTTATCTATCTAGCCACCTGCTCGTGTTCTGCATTTTATGTGGGACACACCTCAAGATGAGCTAAGTTGCGTATCAGTGAACATGTGAGTGATATTAAAAATAAAAAGGCGAATAGTGCCTTGTACAGACATTTTTTGAACCATCCAACAGCTAACTTTAGATTTATTATTATTGATATAATTATTGCTAACAAAGGGAATACGGTTGGTTGGCACAGTATATTAAATCAGAAAGAAAGAAAATGGATAATTAAACTGGGTGAGTTATTCCCCCCAGGGCTTAATGAGCAATTGTGATCAACCAATCAGTTTTTCTTGCCAATTTACTATTTAATTTATAATATGGCTATTTGTGGAAGTTTTGTAACACTGAAGAAGGCTATGCAATTTTTGCCAAAACCGGTCTGTTGCCATATTAAATTTGTTTTGAACATACCACTCTGTGTTGGCTCTTTTTTTTTGCTATTACATTAGCTTGTGTAGCTATGCACTTGCCGTACTTGCTGAGGGCAGCTTGTCATGTATAATGGCAATTCCTCAGTAATGCCATTTGGGTAATTTCTATAGTCACAGTTCCTTGAAGAGCATCTGTTCTTTAAACTCTCCTTAATAAATGGGTGTTGTCAGGTTGTCAGATTTTAATTTTCTAATCTTTTTTTATACATATTTAGTTGTAACAAGTTATCTGTTGCATTTGTGCAAATACTAAGAGTATCCAGAACAGGAGTTTTATTGACCCAGTCACCAAATTATCTGGCAGATTTATAAATGTGGCAGCTAAACAGTATGCAACTTTTGTGCCAATTTGAAAGTCAAAACTTTCTTTTAAAAAAGCTATCCATTAACAGAACGGTCTCACCAAGTGCAACCCACAGTTTTGTAATCACCAGTCTAAATTAGTTTCTGCTGTTTTACTGTGCTTCTTATTCTGAAAAACAAAACAAAACTTTATATATCTTTGTGAGAGGAGAGTTATGCTGGATAACAAAACACGACATTCTAGATCTAGAGTTAATATAAGCAAGTCAATAAATAAAACTCTTAATTTCCTATGCTATTAAAATAATAATAGTAAGTGTGCTGATTTTCCAATTTGAATTTACTTCTGCAGTGTTATAACAATATTTTTAATTAATATACACATGTTTTCAATGCAATTACCACTTAAATTCATTCTTTTTTTCAGGTAAATGGCAGACAAGGTGTTGTACCGATATCCTTTCTGGAAGAAGTCGAATTTGGGTTGCCAAAGACAGCAAGAAGAAAAGGAGTAAGTGGTTTAATTTATTTTCATTTTTATTTGGTGTTGACATGATTTATTCATTTACTCTTAGCAATGAAGTGGTGTAACTTTGTAACAAAATTATTTACTTGCATGACCTTCATTTTTCTTTAGATAGATAGATAGATAGATAGATAGATAGATAGATAGATAGATAGATAGATAGATAGATAGAGTGACACCAGGGTAGTGACAGTTAAAAATTTGTTGCATTTATTTCTCCATTACTTCATACCGTTAGCCCATTTGGAAAAGCAATATGTGTGCTTCTTGTGTAGTTTCTTAGGCAGGACTTAAGTGTTTGTATACAATTAAATCACACACGAGTTAGGATATGGGGAAAACCAAGGGCCAAAACACGGTCACAAAATGCTTCAGAGGAACTGGTGGCCACAACTGTAACATAAAAAAAACACCTGAACAATTGACAAATGTATCCTGTTTACTGCTAGTTAGCCTTTCTTCTGTAGTGTGGGAGGGAAGTGTATAATTTGTAATTTGATGTATTGTAATTACACCTGTTTTTAAACGGGAACAGATTGATGAGTAGAGATGAATATATTGGGAACTGAAATTAGTGTACAGCCAGTTACTTTTTCATTAGATCACAATTCTGTCTTCTAAAGTATTTTACTAACTTAGAATAGTTAGGGCCAACATTTCTTCAGTAAGAGACAGTGTGTTTATTTATCTGTAGATCAGATTATTCTTTAAATATTCCCACTGTACACCTGGTTGTTATTTTAATATTCCCTGTGTGCTGTTTTGACCTCTGTATGTTTAATCTGCATCAGCACTGGTTCAGTAAAGTTGTATTTATTCATTTTAGCTCTTGTGGCTGCTATTTATTTATTTATGCATTGTAGTTATTATACAAGAATATGTTATTATTGTATAGAATTGTAGGTTGGCAACATTTTGGTATCCACCTCAAGCATCCAGACTGCTGGATCAAATTGTGGGTTATATATTACTTTTAATAATTTGCGTTTAGCTAAATCAGGAGTGGTCAGGTAACTGGTGTTTCACCTCTAGTCATAGAGTGGTAGCACTACTACTACCATGCCAGGAAGATAGCAGTGGAAAACTGAAGGATTGTGTCAGCCTTCCCCCGGGATTGTTGTGTGTGTGTGTGTGTGTGTGTGTGTGTGTGTGTGTGTGTGTGTGTGTGTGTGTGTGTGTGTGTGTGTGTGTGCGTGCGTGCGTGTGTGTGTGTGTGTGTGTGTGTGTGTGTGTGTGTGTGTGTGTGTGTGTGTGCGAAAATAATACTTTGAAAGGCACTCACCAAGGATAACTGGAAGACACCATGGTTCTTAAAGAGAGTGGCAAGAAAGTCTCCAAAGACTCAACTTGCAAGTGGACAGTGTTTAGTTCTCAGAGTGGGATGCTGGAAGCTCATACCATAACAGCAGTGCATATTCTCTCTGTGCTCTTCAGGTCAGGATGTGTTTTGTTACCTGGTTACTGAATCAGTCTTGTGTGTGTACTTTTCCTTTTTTAACATTAACTCATTGCTTCTACAAGGGTAACATCATCAGAAAGCAGAGTTCTTGTCTATCCTGTTACAGTATACTCAATTTTTATAGCTCATTTTTACAGGAGACTTCCCTATACTTTTCAGACTAATATACTAGTCAGGTTTTTCAAAGTTTAATTTCTGAAATCCTGCTACTCATGCATACCTAAAACTAAGACAACAATGAGTTATTTAGGAACTGACATGATTTTTAAGCATCTACAATGAAATGGTCAAAATAGAATGTGCAGAACTAGAATTATTAAGGAGTGTTGCAAACATTATGAAAAATGTGAGATATTTTACATGTTTACATTAGTGAAGAAATGAAATATGACACTTATCAAGTTGGGAGTGGTTTATGCAATCAGAGGGTATTAGAAAAAGTGACATTAAAACATGATGGGTAATGTGAAGACATTATGTTATATAAATGCTTTTTGGTAAAACAGGTGTAAACAATTATTAGGTATATTTTTATAATGCATTAATTTCATAAATGCTGCATGACTTACAGGTGAACAAATGGTGCCATCTAATAAAAAGCATTAAACACACAATGTTGCCACATATGCTTACTGTCTAACACGCATGCTTTTGCAGATTAATATTGTTTTGAAATATTATACTATTATATGCCTAATTTGTATAGATTCTACAGGATCACAAAACACCAGTATATTACCCCATCTTATTTATAATTGAAAAACTCTCAAACAGGTGAGCAGTTCTCCTTTCATGTCTTACATCGATTTTGCACACTTAACAGTAATATAGCCTTTTGTTTTACTATAACACTAGTAGATCTGGGAAAATAAAATACCATTTTGTCTCCAAAGTCTGCAATAAAAATCAGCATCTACAGACAGTCCTTTGATACTAACACCAATGCGTAACCCATTCTTTACAGAAGAGGGTTTGTGTTGTATATTTTACATAATTTATCAGATATTACAGAATTTATGAAGTGTGTTTTCAGTAGAGGATTTTGCAGAAAATCTGTCATGAAGCTGTGGTTTCTTGGTTTATAAGACTTATAGAAACAAGGCAATTAATTAGCCTACTGATGTTTAGGACTGAATGAGTTAATGAGTTGGATAACAGTGGTGTGAGCTGACAGACCACCTGTATGATGATCAGCAGACCTATCTGTGGCAGTGGACTAGATCAGAGGATCAATAGTCCAAATCTCTCACATACCTGAGAGGTATACTCATTAACAATGGTGGGATTCACACACCTAAAGTGCCAGCCTGGTCTTCACATGCAGATGGTAAGTGATTCCATCTGTCATATTTTGGATGTGGAAGTGGAAGACTGGAATTGAACTTCTCTATTATAAAGTAACCTTGCTACCAAAACTATGTGTACCCTCTCAACTACACAGAAAAACATGCAGAGATTTAATTTTCCACAGCAGTTACTTTATTTTTAGTCAGACTACTTTAGAAGCTCTTCTGACAATGATTCTAAAATGTCAGTGTTATAGCTGTCTAAGAAGTGTAAAGACAAAGGAATCCAGCATGTCAGTATGTCCAAAGAGGAGATGATGTCATCTCTGTGCGCAGCTAGAGTGTGGCCTGGAGACTGCCTAGCAGGAGTTGTGGGTGTGCAAAAGGCAGACATGGGACTGTATGTTACATTCCAGGAGATTCTCAAAAGTCCAGCTGGAATTACAGAAACAGGCACTTGAGAAGAAGCATCTGGAAATCAGAATAAATCCAATGAAAAAAACTCCAGAGGCACACCACGACAAATGGAGATGACCTGATGAAAATCTGTTTATTTACACAAAGAGCACAGAACAATGGCCAGTAAGCACTTTCACGTTTCTCTGAATGCTTCTTAAGACTTAAAAAGTACTCCTTCTGTAGTTTATTTGCATATGCTTTCAATATGCATTGTTATGTGATGACACACTTCATTCTTCAGTATTGTAAGCATTACTAGGCAGAGATGATTTAATTGATTTTTGATTACTGCATTAATTAATGATGTAATGGGATGATTTTGATTGGTGCAAGCTGGTTAAACCTGCCTTTATATTGAGGTACTATAGAAGGAGCACTTTTCAAGTCTGAAGAAGCATTCAGAGAAACGTGAAAGTGCTTACTGGGCATTGTTCTGTGCTCTTTGTGTGAAGAAACAGGTTTTCATCAGGTTGGCTCTGTTTGTCGTGGTGTGCCTCTGGAGTTTTTTTCATTGGATTTGCTCTTTTGCTTATCAGGTGCACTTTATCCAGAGCTGTGTTCTGTTTGCCTTGGAAATCAGAATAGCTGAGAGAATGCAACTGCTGAAGGTGCACTGAAGGCCTGCACAAGCCAAGGAGTAGGGTTGCCAGCTGTTGGGTTTTTGTCCGGACTGTCCGGTTTTCTGACAAATTGTCCGGTTACAAATTTCATTCAAAACCAGAAACATGAAGTCCAGGTTTTGTGCCACTGCCATGGTCTCGTTTCTCCCGCACCATCTTTAGTTTCTCTCTCTCTCTCTCTCCCCTCCTTATTGCCTCCGGTCCCAGTGCGTTTTTTGGCTATAATTAGAGCCATTACCTGACTCCGGACTGTCCAGAAATAAGGGACACTGTCCGGAAAATGGCAACTGCCTTTTCTTGTCTGGAAAAAATAAAATCTTTTCATTTCATTAAAAAAATACTTTTTTTTAACTGTGTTCTACTTTAAGAATACCCTTTGCTTCTGGTCGCATGCACAGACACAGAAGAAGCCAAAATTGTTTACATGACGTCTTCATCTTCCGCATGGTGGAATTTGAATTCCAGTCTCCAGAAGATGTTTGGACTTTGCAGCGGACCATAACAATGAATGGTTGGACAAAATCAGAGAGGTAGGTGTGTGTGTGAGGCTGCCGCTACTGTGAAAAGGAGAGCAACTGAAATGTAATTAACTTAAAGTGAAGTTTTTTTTTTTTTATAATTTGATCATGCAGAGCAGAAGCCAGGAAATATTGTATGGTATCTTGTACAGTCTCATTGTATTGCATTGCATTTCTAGTTTACACAAAGCTTCAGGGCTAAATTCTTCCGTAACAACAAGTAAGTGACAAGATGCTTCTTTCATATGAGCTTTAGTAAGGACTTCTCTAGCCAATACTGAGAGCATGTTGCTGTTGCTGTCCTAAGCATTCATTTCCAAAAGAAAATAATAACGCTATAAAAGACAGAGCTGCAGTCTATCTGCCTGCTTCAGATAACAAAAGGCCAGACGGTTCTTCCAGCAGACTTTTATTGATACTACAAATACCAAGAAATTGCTTCATTTTGTGTGACTAAGTACTAGTAAAATAAAACATGAAATGATACCTATTGTTTGTCTTTTTATGCGATTATTGCAATTCCTTTATAAAATTATGTTGCTTAAAGTTGTTGAATGTGGTTAAAATATTTTAGAATGACAAAATAGGGCAAACTTACCTGTTGTCATAGTATCTCACCTGTTAATATTACTAACGTGCCTTTTGATATAATGCTCTATAATCGAGGGTCAGCTGTGGTTAATTGTTATTTGTGACATACAGAGCTGAGATTGGTAATAGCAAAGGTGTGTAAATTGATGACCCTGCTAGTTTTTTGACCATCCACTAGGCATAGGTTCATTTTTCAAAAGGTGGAAGACCAGTTGTGTCATTATGTATTGTTTTATCCTAAACAAGTATTTTCAAACCATGCTATACATTTTCAGGTCTGTGTGTTGATCTAAAATATGATTGTTGTTAAAACTGTGTCATTTCTTTGAACATTTTACAATGTTATCATCCTAAACTTGAGAAAACAATGTGCAATACTGTTTCGGTGAATGTGAGATTTAAAGGCAGAGTAGTTTTAATGCTAAGTCTGTTTTCATTGAGACTGTATTGCTTTGTTTAGCAAATGTGTAGCAGTGGCTTGTGCTATAAAAGTTGAAATAAATGTTTTAAAATTAAATCCAAATATCTGTAATCACTGTAGAAGTAAAGCAGAAGACAGTATACACACTGAAAGTTTTGAACAGTGTTTATGGCAACTGGGGAGAAATCGGCTGAAAGCAGGCATCCGGAACAGAAAAAGAGGCCATTCCCATCAGCTGACATCACAGTGATGTCACATAATGAGTGGAGCATGAATGGGAGAGGGGGTGGGAATGAGTGGAGTTATGGGTGATGCGAGGGGCGTGACCTTAGTCTGGTTTTAGCCACAAAGAAAGCTGGCAACCCTACCAAGGAGAGACAGAGAAAAAGAAGTAGTGACAGCATTAGAGAAAGATAAGCGCCACACACCAGGGGCATGGGAATCGTAGGGAGGGCAAAACCATTCTCTACAAGCCCAGGTCAGTACAAATCTTTTCCCTCAGTATTAAGAAGATTTTAAAAGTTTTATCTGATTTCTTGAATGGGTGTATAATCAGCACCAAGATGACCAGGAACAGTGGGTGAGGTTTTTAACTCTTTCGCCCAATTTATGCAGCTTCCAAACTTTATGATGTTGATTGTTTAAACTACACTAATGTTAAAAAGTAGCATGTTTTAAGCTAACTCCTGAAATGTAAAGGAAGAAGTTCAGAGAGCATAGAACAAAGGCAGATGACTTACTTTACAAGAGGGAGGCAGCCAAGAAGGCTCCTAATAATCAAAGTAAGTTGAGTCCATATACTGGTACAAATGTTTATTGTACAGGGAAAGGATCTCCTGGAGAAAAGCTACAGGGAAAAGTAATACAGTAGCTGGTAGCACCCAGAGCTTAATGACAGGCACTTCTGACCATAGCCCATGATATTGCTTTCGCAGGCCATATGAACATAAAGCTTATTATAAATAAATCAATAAAAAAACAGATTATGAAGATTTTTTATTGTCAAGAAATTGCAAAGGAGACTCTCAAAATCCCATAGGACCTGTAACTAGTACCAGAATGTTGGCAAGGTAAGAGACAAAGCAAAGGCTTCTTTGATGCCTTTGCCTTTTATTGAGGAACTGTTTCAGAAGGAAGCTATGAATATAGTGGGATGTCTGAATATCCCAAGTTCCACAGGTAAGAAATAATACCACAAGATATCCAAACATAGTGACTCTGCCATCCATGGAAATAGAGAAGGTGACAAACGCTGTGCTAGTCATTTTCAGCAGGATATGTTTTCCTATAGAAATACTAGTAGACTGAAGTGTTAACCTCATGTCAGGCCTGCTGGCCTGTTTGTGGAAGCAGTATGGGGTAAAACATTTAATGGCTATCCCATACCATCCACAGACCAATAATCAAGTAAAGAGGATAAACTATATACTGAAGACCATGCTGAGGGTATTTGCAAGCAAATTCAAGATGCAGTGGAGCATGTACCTACCCCAACTCCTCTTTGCATACAGGGAAGTGCCCCCGGAATCCACAGTTTTTTTTTTTTTTTTTTTAGCTGCTAGATAATGACGATGTGGAGGGGGACTCTAGATTTAATTCATGATGAGTGGAAGGTGAGTGTGATTCTAACAAGGAGTCTATCATGGAATATGTCCTAAATTTCAGAACTAGGAATAGGGAGCACAAGGGGTGGCCCAGGAAAACCAGGTCAGAAAGTCCAGAGCCACAGATTATCCTGTTGGGTTGATGGTGCTTAGCCCTGTTAGAAACAATAAGCTGCAGTCAGCCTGGTAGGATCCTTCCACCACTGTCAAGAATGTGAGTGATGTTAACTATATGACAGAATTACTAGGCATGTGTCAGAAGCACAACTCTAACATGATCAAGCCCAATCATGACAGAGAGGCACTGGTGCTCAATATCTGCAGTAGTTTGCAATAGAAACCAGAGGGGTTCTCTTGGTATATCTCCTTGGTGAGATTTGATCTGACTACAAAGTGTATGAGATAGCCCTTTCCCAACAGCTATCTCCTACTCATGTACAAGAAATATGAATACCATTACAGTAATTTGACAATTTGTTTACTGATTAGCTATGGTGTACCCACCTGAAGGACCACATGGTAGAATCTGGACCCCATAGATGCATCAATCAAGTCCCTTACAAGACACCTGAAAGGGCCAGGCAAACTCTAAGTGAGGAACTGAAAGACATGCTGGAAATGGTGATAATCTGTGAGTTCAATAGTCCTTTGGCCTCACCAGTGGTGCTAGTGCCAAATAAAGATACCATTATGAAGTTCCATGTGTTGTATAGAAAACTAAGTAGTGGCAAAATGGGAGATACTTACCTCATGTCCAGGAGAGATGTAACCTTATATCATTTTGGAGGGAGGGGAGCTACGCATCTAAAAGCTATTGAATTGACCAAGGGTTACAAGTACCCTAAGACCTCCAGACCTGGAGAAGTCAACATTTATGACTCCACTTGGGTTATATGAGTTTACAAAAATGCGATTTGAAATTAAGAACAACCCAACAGCTTTCTGAAGTTGACAGACTGCATCCTAGCAAAAGCAGATTATGCCCCTGCTTATCTGGATGACATTGCCATCTACAGCCAATTATGGACAGAATATGTTTAGCATATCAGTGAGGTGCTGGGCAAACTGCAAAGGGCAAGTTGGGTATGGCAGTGTATCCTGTCTGGGTCATAGAATGGGTGGAGTGACAGAATGATTAGGCTAAAGCCTTTAAAGTTGAAGCTATTTAGGCACGGCGCATCCCTGCTGCCAAGAAACAGGTTAGGGTCAGTGAAGTACTATAGAAAGTTTGATCTCTGTTATGATAAGATACCTACTCACCTTGTAGACATTACCAGGAAAATAAACCAGATTGTGTTCCTCTTCTTCTGCATCAACTGGATCTCTAGAGTGGAGACACAAGGAGAAAAGTGTCATAAGTACACCATGTTTTTGAAATACACCAAACAGTAAAGTAGGTAGCAGTGATCCATACCATGTCCTAAAGCCTCCCATTTCTACCTCCCATGATGCCCCACCCTATTGAGATGCATCTCCTCATTAGCGAATTATAAAAGTGATCACATTACTATGTTTTTTGTGGTTTTACTTTTATTTTGAAGCTAAAACCGTTTACTATCACATACTCGAATCTACTCCGTTCGAATGCTAAGATGTCCAAATCACATGTTCGGAAATCTGAACACGGAACACAAAAAATGTCGAAGGCAGCATTTTAGTAAAGTCGAAATTTCGAAAATGTCAACTTTACAAAAATGCTGCACTTCTGGTCAACATTAACAAAAACTTTTGCAGGGGGACACCCCTCCCCCCACTTATATATACAAACTCCGAGATCGCACTACAGTGAGGGAAAGGGTACATTTCCTAATCCCCACTATAGTGCAATCTGCACCACAATGTCAAACCTTACAACGAATGCTCGCTGTTGTACAGTTCGACATTGTGGCATTCGTAATTTCAGTTCTGCCAAAGGCAGTTTCGCACAAATGTCAATCGTACGAAGTGCAATTGATAAAATGATTGTAAGCCAGCTGAAACATATCACACACACACACACACACACACACACACATATATAGTTATATATATGTGTATATATATATATATATATATATATATATATATATATATATATATATATGCATACATACAGTACATGAACATACATGTAATTATATTTATTTCATACTTACAGTACATCTCTGGACACTTTCTTTGTACTTCTCTTCCCACTCCTACAGCCCTTCAGGACAGTGTCAATTCATTTCTTCATAGTGGTGCCAACATTGCTCCATAGACTGTCAGATCTCTGTTGTCTTGGTAAGCATAAGGGCCAGGTCTTGCCAGGTATCTACTTTTTGAAGGGTGCATCATATTAACTCATAAGCTGCTACCTAAAGTGGGTGTGAAGGAGATTTAGAAAAATAAATATCTTAATTTCCTTCACACAACGTATAGGAGCCCTGTGTCTGTAAGTACTATCAGCTGTATCAGCCTTGCAGGATGCCAAATGCCAAATGGGATACCAAAATGGCAGTAATTCACATACATATGCACAGCTGTGAATCTCATGCCATGCAAACATTTGCTGCTCTGTTACACAGTCCTTCTGCATTAACTCATACACCCACCTTGAGAATTCAAGAATGTGATTCAGCTCTCTTGGCCATGCTTCTTATTGTGGCTGTGTTGTGTAAAAATGGAATTAAATGATTCATAGTCATGCATGGTATAATGCCTTATTTACCAATACAAATACAATCCTGAGAGGTGGGATATGGGGGAGTTAATGTAAGATCCTGATGGGTACCAGAAGTTAAAAACAGGCGTTCAGGAAGGAGATAAATAAGATGCTGAAGTTAATATTTTATTTCCTAAACTGGGTAGTATGATTTGATTTTACAATGATTTCAAAAAGCTTAACAGCATCTCTACATTTAGCAGCTACCCTAAACCTAAGACAGATGATCTGGTGCAGACGTTAGAGCAGGCTAGGTATCTGAACCTGACTACCCTAGATTTAACAAAAGGCTATTGGCAGATTTCCTTAACCAATGAGGCTAAGGAGAGGACAGCATTTTCTATGACTGATGAATTGTTTCAACATGCAGTCCTCCCATTCTGTCTTCATGGGGCTATGAGCACATTACAGAGGTTGGCTGATTAAGAGAGTACTAAATCATCACCAACCCTATTCTGCAGCCTTCCTAGATGACACTGCCATCCATTCAGAGGACTGTGATTATTATGGAAATAAGGTGCAAGCAGTATAATTAATTTGCTAAAAGAAGCTGGGCTCACCAATAACATTCCAAATTGTAAGCTCAAATTGCCCAAAAGGTGAAATACTTCTGGTATGTAATCAGGAGAGGAGAATAAAAGCCCAGAAAAAGAAGGTGGTGGCTGTTAGGCATTGGCCCATCCCACAGATCAAGAAACAAGTAGAGGCTTCTCTAGGACTTACTGTGTACAATAGGAAATTCATTCCTTAGTGTGCCTCTTAGATTCATAGATTAGTACTAGGCTAAATGCCCTTGTGGGCCATTTTACGCCTAGCCAATTACCCCATGTGAGAATCGAACCCTGCACCTTGTATCTTTAAGGTGAACACCTTAACCATTATGCCACTCTGTGTGCCTTCTTATGCTAGGCTGATCAAGGGGAGCTCACTGAGTGAGTGATTCAGGTGGAGACCAAATGCAGAATAAGCATTTCAAATGCTAAGATAAAGCATTTTTACAGAGCTAGTCCTGGAGTTCCCTAACTTCTGAAGGCCATTATTTGTGTGTATATATATATATATATATATATATATATATATATATATATATACATATATATATATATATATATATATGGATCTAGGACTGTTGCACGAAAGTTCAACAGTCTGAATCCACTGTTGAACGAAAGTTCAACAGTCTGAATCCACTATCACCGAACACACTTTAGCGAAAGCCCTATCACCGAAAAAGTGCTTTCGCTAAAGTGTGTTAAACAAAAATAACATTAAATTAACGTTTTTGTGGGGGGAGGCAAGCCCCCCTGCACCCCCCCACTTTAATATTCTCACACCGAGATCGCACTACAGTGGGAAAAAGAGAATTTTCCCTTATCCACACCATAGTATAACCTCTGCAACAGGCATACTTATGCGAAAGGGCTTCTTCGGTGAAAATCACTTTTTGCGTAATTATGCCCGGCCGTTAGTGATTCCGTGAAAATTTCATTTGGGGATCAGTACAGATCCTATATATATATATATATATATATATATATATATATATATATATATATATATATATATATATATATATATATATATATATGTATGTATGTATTTGTATATACGGATGCCTCATAGTTTGGCTGTGGGGGAAGTCCAAACTCAAAAGATATGCAATGGGGAGCATCTATTTTGCCACCTTAGCAAAAAACTGAGTAAGAAGAAAGCAAAATACTCCAGCACAGAAAGGGAATGCTTGGCTAACAAATAGGGTCCCTGCACTATTACTTGCTGGAGCACAAATTCACTCTGATCATTGATCATGGATCATCCCCTCCACCAATGGTTTTATCAGGAGAAGTAGGGGAATATGAAGATATGAATGTGGTCCCTAGCACCTACAGTCATTCTGTTTCTGGATCAAACATTATTCTAGTATTCACCAAAACAATGTGGGTAGACTGACTAGGGCTCAGCTCAGTCCAGTTGGCTTTTAAGTCCAGTTTTAAAAGACTATCAAAATGAAATGGGTATGTAGATAGATAGATAGATAGATAAATAGACAGACAGACAGATGAGTGCAAGCTGGTGGTGTCATCAGTAATCAAGTGTGGTGGTTCCACTGCCTGAATGCCCAATAGGTAAGGAAAACAGAGTGAAACAAGAGATTTATGATGAGCCAGTGATAAATTCTGAGTTTTTGGTTTAGAAACAGTGGGATAAAATAGATTTAATTGAAAGAATGGCTATAGCAGAAGAATGAGAACAATAAAGCAGTATGCCTGAGTTCTCAGGTGTGAAGTCAGCTAGTACCCTTGGTCTATTTAAGGCAAAGATAACTTCAAAATGCTATAAATGATTTGGAAGAAGCCAGAGGAATCGAAAATACTTGTTCATAGTTTTAATGCTAAGAGAGATTATCTAAGGCCAGAGCAATCCACTTTTAGACAGGTTTCTAGAGAAAGGTCCATATATGATACTGGAAGTCCTGGTAGCATAGAACCTGGAAGTTACTTGTACTGAAATGGAGAGATTTTGATAAGGAGAATTTTTATTTTCACCAGATGATGTATTGGTAGTGAGAGACTCTAACTTATCAAAACTGTTTCTTGTATTATCCTTGAACATTCACTTGCCTCTTCACTGGTTTTATATTCATGGAAAATGATTATTTTGTATTGGAGACTTTTGTCTTTAATAGGCTCACAAAAGAGTGCTAATTCTGAGAGATTACCAGCACTAAGATATCCTTTGCACCTGTGTGGAATACTGTAGCTAACACGACATACGAGCTGAACTGTTTATTTTCTGCAAGTCTTTTTTTGGTCGGCATTTTGAATTTGGTTATATTTCTGGCAAAGCTTGTTTCTACATTGTACTATTGAAACCTACTAAATTTGAAGAAACAGTGTATATTCACTGCCTGAAATTACACAGGGTGCACAACTTCACAAAAAAACAGGTTCACCATCACTGACATGCACCAAAGTGCCAAACACAAGTCACAGAAGATTGCCAAAGGAAAAACTACTAAAGGATGGGTGGCCAAGGTCAACACAACCAAGGTACATGGAAAAGTTCCTTAAATCACAGGTTAGAAGGGTTGAAACCACATTGGTTCCCACTAATGGTGTGGTGGTTAGTGCTGGCCTAACCCATCTTAAAAAGTGTCTCAGTGAGTCATAGACCAGGTTAGTAGTTTACACCTTTGGTTTGCTAACACAGTTGTTACACTAACAAATAGTCAAGGTGCACATTTATTTTTATAGTTACAACAAGAGTATGTCAGAAGGATTACATAAGAAGGAGTGGGTACATACCAAGCCCTGTCCTTCATGCCACAAGGGCACCTTTATATTATATCAAAAGAGATTTTGCATTCACAGGTGGAAGTTGTAATAGTTAACAGAAATGGCAAAGACTGGACAAGGACATCATTGGAGACTGGCAATGATGCATGGTTACATGGAGCTGTGTCACTGTCATAGGACACAGTGAGAATAGTGTCTGTTCCAATTGTTGGTGGGGGTGCAACATTTGACACCGGGTATACGAATTGCTAAAGAAAGTGGCCCCCTTGTAGAAGTATTGATTGAGCACAAACAGACACCAGTCCCTGTACCAGAGAAATCTCACGTAGCTGATAGCCACAGAAGTACCCCAGCTGTGGTCAGAACTCCAGCCTCAAATCTTGCAATGCTTCCTTGTTAGGCAAACCTCCAATGGTGAACAACACAGTGGTATCCAGCACCCAACATCATCAAATATCACAGTTGTCCCCGGAGCATGAGAAGCATTGTGTATTAATCTGCAAATTTCCAGGAGTATGATCCAGGGACAGTCTGCCGCCATGCAACACTTAAGGGAGCAGGTTTGCGTACTACATGATGCTCATGATGATGCTACCGAGTTATGTGAGGGCATGAAAACTAGACATAGTGAAGTGATATTTGAAGTCATGCTATCATAACACATGATGTAGCAATGAACACCAGCCTGTATTTAATTTCTAGTGCCATCATGTCTGACCAGATTGACAGTGTTGTCCATGGCATTGATAGGTATGTACACAGGTTGGCCATGTACAGGAGCCGTTGTAGGTAGCACAGTCAACAGCCATGTCTGGAGCTGTAAGAAGCC
This sequence comes from Protopterus annectens, assembly GCF_019279795.1. Lineage (NCBI taxonomy): Eukaryota > Metazoa > Chordata > Ceratodontiformes > Protopteridae > Protopterus > Protopterus annectens. The sequence goes on from NC_056748.1 coordinate 440,902,369, forward strand.
CTGGTACCTCTCTCCATGGGCAGCCATGATTACCTACCTCCAGGGCTAACACCCCTCACCAGTACATACCATCCATGTTCATACTACACAGTACCACATTAACCTTGCCACAGAAATGCATGATCCTAGTACCCTTTGACCAAAAAAGGTACAGTAGTCCAAGGTCATAAAGTAGATCCCCATCATAGTGGAGTCCTTAAAGTCTGCCCCATATCATTAGCAAAGAAGCATAAGAAGAGATGAATTTAGTAACACTGTATCTTGTAACAGGAGGACAAAATCTCTTGACTCCATCCACCCCACCCCCCCAGCAATCCCACCTTTCAGCTTCCTGCCCCAGTGACATGTGTTCCATGTCCATTTCCTATTGCCAATTTTATGAATCTGCTGTCATGTGCCAATGCCTTTAACCCATTTCCTCCACCCATTTGCTATAGACATTCTTGTGTCACTATGTCCACTGGTACCATGTGTAAATGATGACAACTGTAACCCCAACATCCTCCATCTCATAAGTTGTTGAGTTAATATGTGATGCACAGTGAAACCAAACTATGCACTGACCAAAAAGGATTGACAAGAGCACTGCATGCATCATGTTTACTGTTTTGCCACATACACATTATGACGCAAAGTTATTAACCAGATACTGCCATCTTGTCAGCACTGCCCTGTATTGTACTCATCACTACCTAAGTTGTCGCTTATCCTGCTGTAGTTGACTGCTATTAGTCTTTATTTTACTGCTGTTGCTTGTGAATGAGGTACCACAACCACATAGCTGGGATCTTAATCCTGCCTCTGTAGTATCATATTGTGGAACATGCCCCAGACTGCAAACATCCTGTTGGCTGCATCAGACAACTAAAGTAGAGAACCCCCAGATGTATCCAGACATCAAAAAACACTGCCATCAATAGCTTAAAAACATGTTATATGATGTTCTGGGTCTGGGGGTGAGCAGTGTTGTAATTCATCACTACAATGTTTTTGTGGTTGTATACAGAAATTATGAGCCAGGGTAAAAAGGAATAGCCAGCATGAGTTGCAAAATACAATGCAACATATATTTTTGGGAGAGGCATTATTGGGTAGATGCCAATGAGAAAGTGTATTGGTTGACTAAGAGACTAACAGAAGAGTTGCAATAGCAAAGAATAAGGCATCACAGACACTCAACCAGCTTCTGGAAAATGACTCAGTAGATGGCAAGGCAAAGACAGAAAGAGAAAGAAGATAGTCAGACACCCTTCATAAGGGATGCCAACATTAACCTGCTCACAAGTCCACGGGAAAACAAAGGTAGATGGAAGAAATATTTCCAGCAGATTCTGAATGAGCCATATAAGCTGCACTGCCCCAGTCTATGATGAAAGAAGAGGAGAAGCCCACCATAGAAGAAGTAAGAACAGCACTAAGGGAAATGAAGCCAGGGAAAGCTGCAGGTTCAGATGAGGCAGATATAATCAAGATGTTGGGTGGAATAGGAGAGAAATGGCTCCAGGGTACACACAGCAGTATGGAGAGAATAAGCATAGTAGAGCCAGTGTACAAGAATAAAGAGGATAGCCATAACTGTAGGCAGTACAGAGGTGTCAAATTCCTGTCACATTGCATGAAAGTTCAGGAGATGGTGATTGATAAATGAATACATCAAGTACTAGAAAGTAAAATGGGAGATAAGCAGTTCAGATTCAGATCAGGATGCAGTGCAAATGACTCAATGTTTGCAATGAGACAGATTATTAAGAAGAAGCTAGACATGCGGAAATAGTCCAACTGGGCATTCCTAGACTTAGAGAAAGCATATAACAAAGTCCCAAGAAAGCTAATTTGGGCAGTCCTGCAGTGTTTTGAAGTCCCAGAAACATTAGTAGGACCCAGTGACTCAAGTACAAACAGCATTTGGTCTCACAGAGGTGTTCCCAGTGGAAACAGGTATACATTAGGGTTCAGCTCTGAACCCATTGCTGTTCATATTGATGATGGACTGCATTAGCAAACAGGTCAGAGGGTACAGATCAACAAAGTTGCTGTATGTAGAAAATTAGGCATTATCGGCAGACTCTGAGCAAGAACTTCAGCAAAAGACAGAGAAATGGAGTGCAAAATGGAAGGCACATGGGATGAAACTGAGTACAGATAAGACAGTTGTAATGGCAGCAAATGGGGAACTCAGAAGAACCTGAGAAATTAGATAGAAGGGAAAATAGTGGAACAGGTTAGCAGCTTCAAGTATCTGGGAGGGGTGGTTGAGGAGAAGGGAAGTCTGAATGAGGAGATGAAGAGGGGCAGCAGCCAACTGGCGCAGAGTGTTAGTTGGAGTCTATGACAGAAGAATGCCAAAAAAGCTGAAAAGTAAGGTGTGCAAAACAGTGGTGTGACCAGTGCTACTGTATGGTATAGAAACCTGGGCAGTGAAGGCAGAGCAGTCACATAAGCCAGAGGTGATAGAGATGAAGTGCCTGAGATGGGTAATAGGATGCACACGATGAGACAGATGAAGAAATGAGGACATTAGAGCAGAAGCAAAAGTACCTCCAATTGTAGAGAAAGTCAAAGAGAACAGATTATGGTGGTTCAGGCAGAAAAGCATAAAACAATCTGGTGAGGAAGATTTGGGACAGACAGAAAGAAGGGAAGAGGAAATGAGGATATCCAGCAAAGAGATAGGTTCATGGATTCATAGCTGTTTACTAGGCTAGTGACCACAAAGGCCTTTTTAAGCATAGCTATGCATCCCAAAACTCTGATAAGTTCTGATACCCTTGATAAGTGTAAGCATGGGCCTGGGAGATTAACCATTTACAGGTTACCTCTGTCCATTAGAGACATAGGTGCCAAACCAGGGATGAATTTCCTGTTTCCCATCCAATTGTCCAAGTTGCACTTGAATTGGGTTAGGGAGGAACTCTGCTTCACATGGATGAGGAGCCTGTTCCATAGACGGGGTAGTCTATGGGATACACACCTACCTCTCTGGCAAGTCCATATTACAGAAAGTCAAAGAGAACAGATTACAAACATACAAACTTTTACAAACATACAAACTTTTACATACAAACTTTTAAAGTTTGTCCTGTTTGTTGCATTTACCTGTTGAGGCTACACACTCAGGTGCACTAGCCTGTGTTACATATTTATTGCATTTTCCTGCTGTTTGTTACAAAAAAGAAAAAAAAATATCCTTGTTTCCCATCTTTCCTGATCTAGAGTACTCCAAATACAGGCTTTGCTGTATTCTGGACTTTTGGAAAGTTCCTGTATTGCCCATTTCCTTTCTTGGTTAAAGGGAGGCTTCTTTGTTCACCAGTGGCAGTGGGGAGCTTAGAGCAGCCTATGTATCCCTAGAGGAGTGTTCCCAGCACAAGAATCTGGTAGTCTATTGGCCGTTTTGGGCCAATTTCTAGCTCTTTCAAGTCCCCCTGTATAAAACCCACTTTGGTGCGTTTTTTGCGCTTGTTACTACTCAGCCAAGCTCCTTGTGGTCCTGCAGAATGGTGCTAGCAGCAGAGAGGCTAAAAGAGCAACTGCTAACCTGATAAAAGTGTTTTTTTTCCTGCTACTACCTGGGCAACTGTCTGATCTAGCCAAACTGCAAGTATTTCTGCTTCTTGAACTGTTTTAAACTGTTTAAAGTTGTTTTTGCACCTGCACTTTTAAAGTTTGTCCTGTTTGTTGCATATACCTGCTGAGGCTACACACTCAAGTGCGCGAGCCTGTGTTACATATTTATTGCATTTTCCTGCTGTTTGTTGCAAAAAAGAAAAAAAACAAAAAAATTATGCTTGTTTCCCGTCTTTCCTGACCTAGAGTAGTCCAAATACAGGCTTTGCTGTATTCTGGACTTTTGGAAAGTTCCTGTGTTGCCCATTTCCTTTCTTGGATAAAGGGAGGTTTCTTTGTTCACCAGTGGCAGTGGGGAGCTTAGAGCAGCCTATCTATCCCTGGAGGAGTGTTCCCAGCACAAGAATCTGGTAGTCTATTGGCTGTTTTGGGCCAATTTTTAGCTCTTTCAAGTCCCCCTGTATAAAACCTGTTTTGGCGCGATTTTGCACAATTTTGTGCATAGCGCAGCATCAGGCAGCTCCGCTTAATTGGGTTTAAACCATTCTCGGCTCCACAAAGTCTGCTCTTCACTTTTTCCCTTAGAACTGATCTAGTTCTCATAATAAACACCCTATTCCTACTCTAAAGCATGGCACTTGCTCCCTAAAGCAATTATATGTCAGCACTAAAAAATTAAAAGCACTACACCCTCACAAATTCCCCTTGAGTACCTTGTTCCCCATTGGCCCTTTTTTCAATTATAAAGGAATTCCCAGTACTATTCTAGCATGTCCAAAAGTCAGTTGTCAATTTCCTCTCCGGTCCAGCTGGTGAATCTGGGAATCTTGAGGCAATGTTACAACTGCCTCATGTACACAGACAACCCTCTCCTCCTCCCAACAAATTCCAACACATGTGAGAGATGCAACCATATAGCCAAACTTGAGGCTAAGCTTTCTCAACTCAGTACTGGCGTAACCAGTCAGGAGGAGAAGTAAACCACACTCACTACAATTCCAGTCTCACATAGACCTAACATGACAGCAAACCAAACACATAAACACATAAAAACATACTCAGAGGCTGTAAATAAAAATCTGCCTAAGCAGTAGAGACCTCCAAAGCAGACACCCAAGCAACCGCTACCCCAAAACAAAACACATGCAACACATAGCTCACAAAGCCAGTGTGCCGAACAGTCACAGCCCTTAAGGCTAAACAACACAACTGATACACTTGTAATAGGTGACTCTATCATCAGGCACACTGACGTCCCGCTCACCAGGCTGAACAAGGAGAAGGTCACGGTGAGCTGCCTGATGGGTTCTAGGATCTGCCACATAACACAAGCACTCAGGTCACTCCAAGGCAAGTACAAATATGACTCAGTCATTGTCCATGCTGGTGTGAATGACCTGAGACGTACCTCCCTGGACTACATGTAAGGAGACATAGAGGAGCTCTCTGAGCATGTAGCCCAGGCCGGTATGGCCCTAAGCTTGAGTAGCATCTTACCCTCACCAAGAATGATGCCACAATATGAAGACAAGATGATCAATTTCAACAATTGGCTTAAGTATTGGTGTCATTCAAAGGGGATCCAATGCCTGTCAGCTTGGGATGACATGCTCAAGAAGCCACGATGCTTCACTAGGGACGGCTTGTACCTGTCACCCCTGGGCTTTCGGATATTGGCAAAGGCTGTTGCCACCCCCATAACGCCTTTTTTAGGCAAGGCTCAAAAGACAAACCAACCTCCATAGGTATCACAAGGGATAAGAAACTAAGAGTAATGCTACTCAACGCCAGAAGTCTAAACCTCAAGATGCACACACTCAAAACTCTCCTTAGCATGGAGAACATTGATATCTGTGCAGTAACAGAAACCTGGTTCAAGGCTCCCGAGAGCACCCCAGCACTACCAGGTTATACCTCATACCATGCTTTACAGCCCCAAAACTTGGACCGAACCACAAAAGGAGGGGGAGTATCAATATTCGTCAAAGATAACCACACCTCCAGGTTGGTGGCACAGCATGAAGCATCAGAGACTATCCATGTGCAACTAACAGTGGGTAAAACTGCCTTCCAGTTTATAGCCTGCTACAGACCACCCTCCAAAACCCAGGAACCCCACTCGGCCTTCCTGAGAACACTGGAAAATATGAAGATCTCTCCCAAACACCATTATATTGGGTGACTTCAACTACCCAAACATAGACTGGGAGCATTACTCTAGCTCCAACACCCTAGCCCAAAGGTTCCTAGAATTTATAAACTCAAATGCTATGGAACAACTTGTTACCACTCCCACAAGAGGGGAAAACATACTGGACCTGATCATCACCAACATGGGGGCTCTATGCTCCAGACCAGAAGTGTATCCCTCACTGGTAAGATCAGACCATAAACTAATCTCACTGGATATTCACATCCCGACCCCACTCCCCTGCCCAGAAAACCACAGTGAAAAACTTCTCTAAAGCAAATTTTACACTCCTCAAAACTGAGGTGGAATCCTTCAAAGCCCCCGGGCCTGTGGAAAATACGGCCCAGACCGCAGAATCCTTTATAAATGCATTCTATGAACACCTTCAGGAATGCATGGATCAAGCAATCCCAAATAAAACCAAGACCCAATCCTCCAAAGGCAGGCGTCCTGTCTGGTGGACCCCAGCCATAAACAGACTATACAATAGAAGGAGGAAGCTACTACATGATATAGCAAAATCCCAAAAAGGGAAGGCATCTCTGATCAGTATTAGCAAAAAACTACGGGCACTCATAAAATCATCTAAGGCCAGCTTTGAGAGAAAAATTGCACAGGACACTAAGGATAATCACAAGGCTTTCTTTAGTTATGTTAGGAACCTGGGTGGGAATTCCCAGATATGCTCAGAATTAGTCCAAAATGACAAAAACTACACCGAACCCACAGACATTGCCAACATCCTAGCTGACAGATTCAGTGCAAACTCCCCCCCCCCCACCAAAAGGGCAAATATCTATCCCAGCAGAGTGCAGCCCCCCTGACATCTCAGATGCTCAGGTAAGAGCCGCCCTCTCCAAAGCAAAAACACAGCATCAATGGGACCAGACAGTGTCCCGGGCTGCGTCCTACATGAACTCCAAGAAGAGCTAAACCCAAACATAAAACTACTGTTCAATCTCAGCCTTACTACAGGATATGTACCCAAAGAGTGGCGTACAGCAACAGTGGTCCATCTCCACAAAGGTGGTGCCTCAACGGATCCTGGAAACTATCGCCCCATAAGCCTGACTAGCTTGGTCTGTAAAGCTATGGAAAGGATCATCATGGACCTCATAAATAAAGATATTGGGGACCTACAGACACTGGATCCTACCCAGTTCTGCTTTGATAAGGGCAGATCCTGCCTCTTAAACCTGGTCAGTTTCTTTGAAACAGTCACCAAGGCCATTGACGAGGGGAAGGTGGTCCACACAGCCTACCTGGACCTCGCAAAAGCCTTCGATACAATACCCCACTCGGGCATTATAGATAAGCTCACCAGCTTAAATATAAACCCCTATGTCACTAGATGTGTTGCAAACTGGCTCAAGGATAGAACCCACATGGTTAGAATTGCTGGAGCCATGTTAGACTCCAAACCAGTTACAAGTGGCATCCCACAAGGCTCAGTCCTGGGACCTCTCTTGTTCGGTATATATTTCTCAGAGGTACAGGCCAACATGGAAGGACTGTAGCTGACCAAGTTCACAGATGACTGCAAACTAGGCGCCATAATCGACTCTCCAGCCGACACAAGCATCCTACAAAAGGGCCTCATAGAAACAGACAACTGGTGCCAGAGCCATGGCCTCAAGCTAAACGCCAAAAAGTGTATATTCATCCCCTTTGGCAAAAACAAAGTGCCCACAAATTACCACATAGGTGGTAATCTATTAAGTACGGAAGAAGTAATTAGGGACCTGGGGACCCAAATTGATAGCAATCTCTCATTTGAAAACCACGTGGCCAAAGTGGTTAGAAAAACATTTTATATAGCCCCTCCTAATCATGAAGGGATTCACATCTAGATCAGGAGAGGTCATCGTGCCACTTTACTCATCCCTCATCAGGCCCATAATTGAGTACAATGCCTCTTTTGGGATGTACCTTACCAGACACCTGCAGCAACTGGAAAGACCCCAAAAGTACCTCACCAAGAGGATCAAAGGGCTCAAACAGATGCCATATGCTGCCCGGTTAAAGAAACTCCAGCTCTACTCAGTGGCATACCGCCTGCTCAGAGGCGATCTGTGCCTGACGTATAAAGCCATGTCCAACCCAGAATTAATGGACATGCTGCACCTCAGAAAATCCAAATCCCATCGAGCTACACGCTCGAGAGACTTGAACCTCAGCACTGAAATAAATAGGACATGCTGGAGGGACAGATTCATAACCCAGAGGCTCCCTTCACTCTGGAATAAAATACCAGTCCAGGTTAGGCAGAGTCCCTCATTGACTCTCTTCAAGAGGAATCTTGATGAGTGGATGGGAGATCATAGGTTTACCCCAGGTATCACTTCTGTGTCACTGTTAGACAGAGGCACAGTATACTAAACTCGAAAAAGGGCATAGCAAAATTCATTTAAAATGGGTGGCGAAAGCCAAACACACTCTGGCTAGGCTTATAAATGCCCTAGGGCAGATAGCCTAGTATGAACCTATGAACCTATGAACAGGCAAGGTTTAAGTAATCAATGGATGGATTGTATGAAAAAAGACCTGAGAGAGTCAGAATGACTGTTGATGAAGTTAGAAGAGTAACATTGAATCAAGAGAGATGGTGACAGTTGACTCCATGTAGAAAATTTGAAAAAGTGGTTGGTGATGATGTTGATGATGATGATGAGTATTGGCTACATGCATAATGGGGTGTGTCAGCATGTATTCTACACTCCTTGCTAATGCTTACCAGCAAGATGACCCTAATCCAGGGTTGCCAGATTTCCAGCCCAAACAGAAGGTCTTCACGGCAAGTGATGTCCAAAAAAAAAAAAAAAGGTCTTTAATGCGGAACACAGTTCCACATTAAAGAACTGAGCTCGCTCAGTAGCTCTGCACTAAACACGGAGCTTCTCATGTTTAATGCATTACAGTTCCGCATTCAACACAAGTAGCTCCGTGTTTAGCGATTTTTGATTGGCCTGTATACCGGCATATGGGCCAATCAAAAATCGCTAAACACGGAGCTTCTCGTGTTTAATGCGGAACACAAAAAGCTCCGTGTTTAGCAATTTTTGATTGGCCCGTATGCCAGGTATACGGGACAATCAAAAAAAAAAAAAAAACAAACAAAGCGGAGGCTGGTCGGGATTTAAACCGGCAGGGCGGGACTCGGGATCAGGCTACTGATCTCGGGACAGTCCCGCCCAAATAGGGACATCTGGCAACCCTGCCCTAATCACACACTGGAAGTAGATATATGCTAGTTGTGGGAATTATGAGAACTACCACGATGCTGCACACACAGGCAGTGATAACAAGATCCTCTGCATTGCAGACTAACTGGTATTTCAGGAAATGGTATCATTTCTTTTGATATAGTTCTGGGTCTGTGGGTCAGAAGAAGCCCTTAAAAAATTCAAGTGCAGTCTATGCCGGCTAGGTCCTCAGAAATCTGAGCAATATTGAAGAAGAGAAGCATAGTGCTTGCTGGCTTATCTTCCATCCTGGTGAAGCATATGTACTCATTAACACATACCAACATAATATTGAGGAACATATCGAGTATGCATGAGGTAGAAGCCTGAGAAATACCCAGTGTGTCCACAGTTGGTTGTTGAAAGCCCCTGTAGCTAAGATGGTAAGAGCTACACACACCTTGCTTTCCACAGGTACACAAAGACTGCCCATTCCTGAAGATTCAGCATGTGGGTACAACTAAGATCCAGATGGTATCTTGGTACACCATATAGCAGTCTACTATTTATTTATTTTATTTTACATTTGTTTACTGGGAAAGTCCCACTGGACACACGTCCTTTCTCAGCGGAGGCCTGCGGAGAAAAGCTCCACATAACATATAATACAGACAATATACAAGGCAATTATAAAAATACAGAGTACACACATTTAGAATACATTAGGAAAGTACAGTCTACAAAATACATGATGCATACAGAATAACATAGCCAAAGAAGTTAAACATTTTACAGTCATTTTGAGGTAGTTCAGTATATACACAGCTGGTTAACTCATCTAAGCCTATGATTCTTAGTAAGGTTAATTAGCATTCATTTGTTATAAGTTAATATTTAAGTTAGCCTCTGAATAGTAGAGAGCTGCCAGTAAGTTGATGGTTTTGTTATTTGAATTCAGAGAAGCATATTATGCTTGTTAATAATTAAGGTAGATATGGTCATTGTCTGTAGAATATAGATTGGCTGAAGAAAGTTTGGTGTTAGAGATATTTGAGGAAGACATAGCCAAGCTTAGTGGGAGATAGATTAGCCCGGAGCAGATCAATGACACAGCTATTTATTGGTTAGGTGAGTTTTTAGTATTTTTTTAAATTGGTATAGGGTGGGGATGGATATAATATCCTGTGGTAATTAATTCAAGTATTTGCCTATGTAATTTGAGAAGAGGGATTCATCAGCTTGGTTTTTGGGTTTGTTGGTCTTAATAAGGGGTTTGTCGGTCTTAATAAGGGGTTTGTTGGTGGATCGTAGAGTTCTGGTAGTTGAATGTGGAAGTAATATTTGACTCAGTGCAGAAGTTTTTTCAGGATTGTAGAAGATCTTGTGGGCTATAGATAGCTGGTTAAAGAGAAGGAGTTGAGGGAGTTCCAGCCAGTTATGTTTTTTGAGTGCTGTACAATGGTGTGATCTAAATGGCAAGTTTGTTGCTTATCTGCCAATTTAATTGTAACAGGTTTCGAGTTTTGCCAATTAAAATTTTCTTAGATTTAAGTGTATAGGGGATGCATAGAGCAGTGTAGAGATCAGATATGTTTGAGCAATAGTGGATTTAGTGTCATCTGTGAAGAAGTGTTTATTCTTATACAAAGTTCCAAGTCTTTTATGTATGTTTTTGACTGTTTGTGATACGTGGATGTCAAATCTCATGGTACAGTCTATTTCAACTCCTAGAAGTTTAGTGTGGTGGGATGGGGTGATGATGGTGTTATTTAATGAAACAATGCTAAAAGTGGTCATGAGTATGGAAGTTTTTGTGGGATGGAATATCATGAGCTTGTTTTTTTTTTTTGGGGGGGGGTTAGTATTAATTGGAAATTTGTTAACCATTTTTCTACTTCTAGGAATGATTGTTGACTTTGTATTTGGAGTTATTGTATGTTAGAAGTGGCATTTAGGACTGCGGAGTCATCTGCTTAATGGATGAAGGAGGCCAGTGGGGTTGAGGTGTGGAGGTTGTTTGTAAATAATCATTATAGAAGGGGTCCTAGTATTGAGCCTTGTGGGACTCCTAGGGTAAATGGGAGTAGTAGTGAGTAGTGAGAGTGTTTGTTGCCAGCGTACTGCTTGCTGGCATCCAGTTAGGTAATCCTGGAACTAGGCAAGGGTGGACTGACATAACTTTAGTTCTGAGAGGAAGTTTAGTAGTTTATTATGAGAGACCATATCAAAAGCTTTGGATAGGTCTAGGAAGATAGCAGATACAAACTTGTTGTTGTTTCCGTGTTTGTTGATAGTATTGTTAAATGACATTAGTGCAGTGGTCATGCTATGATATGGTCTAAAGCTATGCTGAGTACTGGTTAGCAGTTTTTTAGTATGGAAATAATCAGTGATTTGTTTATGAATGATTCTTTCAAGTATTTTAGACAGAGGAAATATAATTGTGATTGGGCAGTAGTTAGCTAACTGTGTTGATGTTTATGAAGAGGTATGATGTAAGAGGTTTTCCAGATGGAAAGGCCTAAATGTTCAGATATGGATCTATTGATAAGAATAGCTACTGGGTAGGTGATACCCTCTGCTGTTAGTTTGAGGAGGTCACCTGGGTGGTTGTCTGCTGCTAGTGTAGTTGGTTTTAGTTTGTTTAGTTGTTTATTGACTGTTACAGTGCAAACAAGTTGCAGCAAGAAGGTGTTTGTGTTATTAGGTGGCTTAGTAATGGTTGTTATAGGACAGGATGTTTGATTATTGAACATAGCTAGGATAGTTTCTGTGAAATATCTATTAAATTAGGCAGCAATATTTTCTAGGCTGTTGTTGGTAGAGGGGGGGTGTACTAATTTTGCAGTATCCTATTTATGGCTGTCCAGAATTTTTGTGGATTATTATGGTGTTTGGTTTGGATGTCAGAACAATAGTTAATTGTGTCTAGTTTAATTGGCTTTCTTTACTTTATTATTGAGTTCCGTGTAGATTTGTAGTGCAGATTGGGACATGATTTTCTACCAATTTGCTTAAGCTTTGTCCCTAGTTTTTAGTAGTGACCTAATTTCTTTGCCTAGCAAAGGGGCATAGTTGGATTTGACATGAATGGTTCTGGTAGGAACTTGTAAACCTAGGATGGCCAGAAAGGTGGCATTAAAGTAGTCTACTGCTTTATCCAGGGGAAGTTCTTTAAGTGGAGACCAGTTAGAGTGTTTAAGGATCTTTATAAGGTGAATGGGGTTTAGATATTTTTTGTTTCACATTTGCTGGTATATAGCTTATTTTGCTGGGTTAATTCACTGCCTAAGCAGGTAGGTTAGGAAGTAGTCACTGAGGCTTTCTGGCAGACAGCCAGCATGTGAAGAGAGGTCCAGTCGAGAATGGAGTATTTATTAGTTGGTTTATTTATCCTAGTGGGAGTTTGTATGAGTTGGTTGACGCCTTGTAGGTTTATACATTTTTTGGGATTAGGAGAGTTCAGTCTTCCCAGTCTACATTAAAATTACCCATGATTATAGTTTCCTGAGGTAATGTTTTTGTTGTTTACTGCAATATATTTTCTAAGGTTTGTATATTGTCTCCTGGTGGTATATATGTGCCTATTATGTTTATTTGAGTTGACTTTATGTTTGGTAAATAGAATTTCTGCATTGTCAAATTTTGGCATTTGAGCTTCTATAGATCCTAAGGAGATGTGATTTTTAAAGAGTATTGCAGCACCCCCTCCGCTTTTGTTTACTCTGTTATGGTATATGATATTATATCCTGCCGGAGAATTTCAGTAGTGGAGGTCTCTGGTTTTAGCCATGTTTCTATAATAAGTACAATGTCAGGAGAGTATAGAGTGAGGTTAGCATGCAGATCATGGGTTTTGTTATTAATATTTCTTATGTTAATGTTTACAAGTAGGTTGTTGGATTTGTTTCTAGGTGGAATGGTTGTTGGCTGAGAGTGGATGATGTTTTGAGAGGTGGAGTTGCTCAGGCTGGTGACAGGACCAGGTTAGGGTGTATGTCTCCAGTACAAGTTAGTTTAGATGCTATGTTAACCAGGGTTTTTAGTAATTTGACAATGGTCTTGTTGTATTTTAGGGAGATGCTACTGATATTAGGCTGAGGGCTTAAGGTATGGTTTGTATATTGAGAGGTTGTGATGTTAAGGATGGTGGAATTTATATGGATGTTGATTGGGTTTGGCTTTATTGGATAGGTGTTAGAGGTAGAGTGGTAAGGGTTGGGCACATCTAGTCTGGTGTGATAAGAGGAGGTATGTGCTGCTAGTGTGAGAAGTATTAGTGTGAGTGTGTGTATGTATAGTAGGTACCTGAATTGCACTGCATTTTGAGAGTTTGTTGATCTTTTAAGTGTGGCATCTTTTTTAGATTGTCTATTATAGTCAGTTTATTTTTAGTAGTATTAGTTGAGAGGGATGAGTTGAGAGGTTATAACTGGCTATTGATGGTAAGAGTGTGTAATGTTGAGATTGGCTAAGAGGGCTAGGGGGAGTGGCTAGAGAAGTATAAAGTTGAGGAAAGTAGGGGTGGGTGGGAATGGGGATAGGGTAGGGGAGTGGAGTGAGCCCGAGCATAGAGAGGGTGAATGGAGTGGGTTGGCCTAGAAATGGCACAGAGTACAAACAATAAAAAGCAATCAATTACTCAGGTGAGTTCAGGGATTGAGTATGGATAGGTCTATGTAAAATTGCAATCATGCTTACATTATCTGGTACAAGTAACAACTTTAAGAAAGAACCTTTGTAGTTATGAGAGCTGTTTAAAGTAGGCTAGTTGTAATAAAAGGAAAGAAGGGAGCTAGGGGTGGAGAGGTAGAATAGGTGTGGGTTCTGGTGATGTAAGAGGACCTTTGAAGGACAGTAGTACAAATAGTGTTAGATATAGTGTTCACATACAAGTTTAGCTGGCAGCTAGTAGTGACCATGATGCTGGGTTGTTAGGATAAGCACCTCACTTGCCTGAATTTCAACTTCTATGTTATGAGGAGAGGTTGGTGGCACAGTAGGATGGAGTTTGAGTCTTATGTACCTAAAGTTAGGATAATAGAGAAAGAGGGAGAGAGGTGAGAGGTTTCATAATACTAACAGTAGAGTTAAACAGAAAGGGGTTAATTGACCGGTCTATAAGAGGAGTTGGGTATAAATAATAACAGTTGTTTCAAAACACATTTTGAGCAGTATACATTGCAGTTGTCAGTACCTCTTAGAATAAGCACAGCTAAGAAGCACAGTTGAAAAAGTAGTATTTGAGTCTATGGTAACACAAACAGTGGGTCTTTCAGCATGATAGTAGCCTACAAAAGAACAAAAAGCATGCAATCACTGTATCATATAATTAGTAGCAGGTATTGAGCTTATATATTAAAAGCAATCTGTCACAATACAGTTCACTACAGGGTATTAGCCATATATTATACCAGCCATATTACACTTTCAATGCAGTGATGTTATCATTCTATATTACCAGCTATACAAGCAACATATTCCTAGTCCCAGTCGCTTCTATTAATAAGTAGTGTAATAATAAGCATCCTCACACCACTCTATGCAACAATCTGTAATAATAGAGCTCCTTTATATTGGTATCATTATACATTAAACATTAATTGTAGTCAATACTATGGCTGAGCTACTTAACATCTAATAAACCAGTATTTTTTACAGTGCAGTCAGAGTTATTCCTGTGCAATGCTGAGAATGATTCTATCTCATAAGAATTTGTAAATCATGTCGTACCTTTCTAATCCCTTTGTAAACACAGTAATAAGTCTCTAGTTGCTGTCATACATCACCAGAAACCATGACCATGTGTATTACCTTTGTTTGAATGGGAAAAACAATGGCACCGAATTCTAGAACTGTAGCATTTAACAGGCACAAAGGATGCTGGGAAGGAGGAAGAATGGCAAATGGCAGTTCCTGATTGTGGATGACAGGCAATGTGAATAGGCCCAGAAATGGCACATAGTGTGAACAACAAAAAACAATCAGTTACTCAGGTGAGTTTGGGGATTGAGTCTGGACAGGTCTATGTAAAATTGTAATTACACTTACAGTATCTTGTACCAGTAACAACTTTAAGAAAAAACCTTTGTAGTTTTGAGAGCCGTTTAAAGTGAGCTAGTTGTAATAAGAGGAAAGAAGGGAGCTAGTGGTGGGGAGGTAGAATAGGTGTGGGTTCTGTTGATGTATGACCACCTTTGAAGGACAGTAGTACAAGGAGTGATAGATATAGGATTCACATACAAGTTTAGCTGGCCACTAGTAGTGACTGCAATGCTAGATTGTTAGGATAAGCACCCTGCTTGCCTGGAAGTTCCACTTCTATGTTATGGGGAGAGGTTGGTGCCACAGTAGGATGGAGTTTGAATCTTATTTAACTTTGTAATCCCTTTGTAAACACAGTAATAATTCTCTAGTTACTGCCGTACATCACCAGAAACCACGACCATGTGTATTATTATTGTTTGAATGGGAAAAGCAGTCAACAATGAGGGCATGGTAGGTCAAGCATTGGCAATAATGCTTACAAGTCCTGGGTCTACAAGAATGCACAAAATGATCTACGTAGCTGGTGGCTACGACAATTCAAAGTCATACGAAACAAAATGCTGGAACTGTAAACATGTCTGTTAGCTGCTGTTAGGCAGTTGTAAACATTTAGTTAGTTAGTTAGTTAGTTAGTTAGTTAGTTAGTTAGTTAGTTAGTTAGTTAGTTAGTTAGTTAGTTATTCACTCGAGTATGATTTCACTTTTAATTTGCAGTACACTTCTTTACCTTTGTCAACAAAGTAGCATGACAAACTTTGTGTCATGAGAAAAGTAACATAAGAAGGTATAATCTGATCCATTTTTCTGGCATCAAAACAAGCCATTGTTATGCACATATGACAATAAAGGAAAGATGGAAGGAAGGAAGGAAGGAAGGAAGGAAGGAAGGAAGGAAGGAAGGAAAGGTGAAATGATTCACTGCAGGAAAGGAGGAAATTAGGAATAAACTTTGTTTCTGGATTATACTTTTTTAGCCATGCTATGTCTTTAGATATTTTAAGACTAACAACCTTTACTGAAGTTATAAGGCTCACACAGGCAAAATGTTAGATACATGATAGATGTAGAAAAAAAACTTTAGACAGTAGGAAGTTAATGAGTGGATAGATAGTCTGACCAGCAGAAGACTAAAGAAGCGGGCTGATAAATGCTCCCAAAATACCATGAGTTCATAATAAATTCAGTGGTTACATATATAAAGGTGTTACCTGGCATAGAGGTATTATATATCTAAAACCACAAAAGCATTTAATAGTAACAGTAGTTTAATGCTGCTACCATATAATTTAAGTCTTCCATGTGGAACTGATGGTTGTTTATGGGACTTTCTCAGAAAGACACTTCTCTGTGAAAACAAATTATAAAATCTCTCTTCTCCACAAGATTCTGGCTTTCTACAGCATTCTCAGACCTAGTTCTCATTTAATAATGAGGATAAAAATATAAAGGTCCACTTTTTTTGTACATTTGTTAACAATGTAAACCCACAGGGAACCCCTTTTCAGGGGGCAACTCTGGAGCACTGTTGAGTTAAGCAACTTGCTCAGAGTCACTTCTGAGTCAAACAGAGGTAAAAGGAACCAAACCCTGTACCTAGGGCAACAAGAAGCAGCTTATTAACAGATCAGAGCCTTACTCCTCTGTGCTAACTGGCAGATAGAGTGGGATTACTTACTTTATTTATTCCCTACAACTTGTACATCAAAATAAATTACAGAAGTTGATAAAACAAGAAACAAGTTGGCATACCTATCAGGTGTTAACATACTGGCAGATCTACTGCATTTATCCTCATGTATTTTTAAGCAAAATTTACAAATGCATAATGTCAGAAAAATTATCAGAGCAGTCTTAATTCCCCACATGCAGATACCTAAAAAGGATATGACATTGTCTCTGAAGCACTGGCATGGATCAGCAAGCTTCCACTGTGCTTTTCCCACTGGATTGTTAACCTCAGTATAAATCTTTGTAAAGTCACGTAACCTATAACATATAAATTCAGTTGCACATTAATGTGTTAAGTATTTTCAAGTATGACAGATTCACCATTGCTTGCCTTGGAAAAAATTCTTAATTTGAAAACTATTCCACCATACCCTGAATAGTTTAAGCTGTTTCATTACCAAGAAAATTTCTACAATTTAGTCTTACTGTCTTAACATTTGTAGCTGTTGATTCCTGATATCTCTTTCAATAGTAAGCTAAACACAGAGTTCTGTTGCACTATATTCTTGAATTCATTAATGTCATATACCTTCTGCTAAAATAATAATGAAATAAACAGGAACAAAGCACTGTGACAGTCATAGGTCAGTAAAATAACATAATATTGCAACATATTAAAATTTGTACATGCACAAAACTAAACTGTTGACTTATATCATGTATACTTGCACTTAGAATTTGTTTAATCCAAAGCCACAGATTAAAAAGAAAAGTACCCCTGCAGTAAACATAGCTGGCATAGGATTCATCTTAAATAAAACAAGTGTTGCATTTTTATGTTGCTGTCTTTTGTTTTAGGAAGCTGCTATACTATTTTAGTAGTATAACTGCCATTCGTACCTCTCAAATGACCAGAATTTAATAGAATATCTAAGTGTTACCTCATATTTTTGATTTGTTCTTCATAACACTTGTAGTTTTCTTGCAAATCATTGAGGACAGAAGTCATTAAATAATGTCATACACTTGAGTTTCATTACCCTTCAGAAAATGCATGTCAGTGTAAATAATTATATAAGAGCAATATTTAAATTCTGTCCCGAATTTGGTGCTTTTGTACTCCCATTATTTTTGTCCAGAATTCCTGTGGCAAGATCTTGAGAGGTATTATGCATTCACTAATTATCCATTGCCACAATATTTACAAAGATTTTGTATGCAGATAATACTCCTGGGAAAGATAAAATGTGGTGGGACAGCTTTTAACAATACTTTGTATACCATACACGGGTAGTTTTAGTCCTTAAACCCTAGTCATAATGCTAACCATTCTTTATTAACTTGCAATGTAAGTTTCAAATAATGAACAATGGACAGAAAACTTATTTCAGAGGACAAGGTTTGTGGGTATTTCTAAGAGCGTCTGTCTGTCTGCCTGTCTCTCTGTATGCACCCACAAACACTTGTGTGTGCATATGTGTGCATATATATGAATATGTGTGCACACGTGGATATATTTGTGGTTTTACATGCAAGCATATATATATATATATATATATATATATATATATATATATATATATATATGTAAAGTTACCTGGGTTTCATTCTTTAATAGTTCTGGTTTATTACTGGACCTCTTAGACAGCTGTAGGCAGAACCGGATATTAGTTAAGCCCATAACTGTCAGAGTAGATTTCAGTAATGTCACAAATTTTGGAAACAGAGAGAAAAAGTGATCATACAACATGATTTATTCTCAGATAACCTAGGTTCAAAAACTGAGATGTTAAATTGCTAAGTGGTTGACTTTTTTTTTTTACAGAAATGTTATCATTTTGCCTTTATAAGGAAATGTTATAATTTTTTTTAGAAATATTATAATTTTGCCTTTATAAGCTTATAGAAATGATTTCTATTGCTCTTCTTGGTATTAAAGCACATATTTTGCCAAAAGTAAAAGAGTGCATTGAGACAAGATGACTGTTTATAATTACTTTTTTGAGATCTGTAATAAATACAATTCATGGTTCATGTCAGAAGCATAAGTTAAAATAAAACATGTAGTTTTTTTATACATGTTCTGCCCTTACATGGAATGAAAAATGCACATTAAAATAAGGAGGCTGTGTCAATAGTTGAACATTAGAGCCCAGTGAAGTAGTACATTGTTGCATTTTGTTTAGATTCTGCAATTGGTATCTTGTTGGAATAGTTGAGTTGGTTTAAAACATATTTAGCCATCTGGACTCTCCTGGTATACTGCTGACATCAAAAATCTTCCAAATGGAATTTAGCAGCTGTTTTTATTATGCATTCTGTTTCATCAGGATCTAATTCTCCACTGCATTGCTGATCAGCAGAAAACAGGATTAAAGCCCACTCCTATAATGTCTATTTCCTTATCTGTAGTATTTCACTTAAGCTTTGCTTTAATACCCACAGCTTGCATTTATTGCTGTTTTAGTATCATTGTGATGTTTGCATGTACTAATGCTACTACTGTTGATATCACAATTTAGGTGTAAAAGGTTGCTGTTTCTATGTTTTACAGCTAACAGTTAAAATAATTATTATGCTGTAATAGCTGATATCTACTTTTAAGATCTAAATAAAAGGCTGCTGGCAAATGTAATCTCCAGAAAATAGTTTATGCAGTTTATGTTAGCTTTTTTATGCACAGCAGATGCATGAACTTCTTCAGACTTCTGAAGAAGTTCATGCATTTGTTGTGCACAAAAGCGCTAACATAAACCGCATAAATTATTTTCTGGAGATTACATTTGCCATCAGAATTTTATTTAGTTTTAGTTGTTTTGTGAATTTTACTTTTAAGATCTAATCCTGTGATCTGGCCCTAAATCAAGATGCAGAGATGAGTTCCAAATTGTATAGGTCCTTTTGGAAGGGCAATGCATGGTAAAGACCATCTCCCATTTCAGAGACAATAGCACAGTGTGACTGTGGAAGCAATAAGTAACTGTGTAACAGACATTTAGATGGTGCACCATATGTAGCCTAATCAGTTCTTACAGAATTCAAAAATAGTTAACATTGTGTACAAATGCTGTCTAGAGCATCAGTATTACATCATGACTGCAGACAAGTAATACCAGGTGAGAGTCTGACGAGCCCCTATGGAAGCACAGCTAGTGATTTTTTTTACTTTTTTACTTTTACAGTAGCATTATAGACAAAAGACACCTCTCCAGCACATGCAGAATAAAATGCATGCACATGCACACTCATAGGTAAGTACTAGGCTAGCTGTTCTTGCAGGCCATTTTAAGCCTAATTAATTTCCCTGAAAGGTCAGAGTCAAGCCTTGTACTTTGTGTCTCTGAGGTAAACACGTTAACCATTGGTCTAACCCCCAACCACATATTAGATTAGATTTCTCTCTCATCACCTGTATTGCATTACAGCAGCTACCACACAGCGGATGATATCTTTTTATTCTATGAAAACATATTCATAGCAGACTGGACATATTTATTTCCTACATTAATTCAACTACTTCCTATCTGAGGTTTACCCATACTGTTTCTGAATCTTCTGTTAATTATTTTGACACAACTATATGTAAGGACAATGGTAAATTTAAGTCCAACATATACAGGAGACCCACATTTTCAATTTCTAATTTACATTTTTCCAGTTCTCTTCCAATGTTTCAAAAAATGTCCTTAGTAAAAGGACAATTTGTTAGGATCTCTAGGATGATTACTGATGATTCAGTATTGCACATGGAAAGTGACTGATTAGTTAACATGTTTATTGATGGAGGCGATCCACAGAATTTTTGTAGAAAAACTTAGGAACAATGTTTTATCACTTAGGGCCTTGACATTCAAACCCATTTTTTGGGCAAACAAAACCACAGAGTGATTCATCAGGTAGCCCTGACTTTAGGAGAAGTTTAATCATTAGTTACCATCCTTTCAGTAACAAAGTCAAGAAGATTATCTTCACATACTGGGCAGTCTTTAAGACAGACAAAAACTTAGTTTGGCTTTCATGAGATGGTCCAAAAATAATATATAAAAAGGGTATTAATTTAAAAATATCTATGAAAAATAACATCCTAGTTGTCCTTTGCCTGTCAGAGGCATAAGAATATGTGGGCACTTTAACCAATGCCTATATATTTTAGAGACCAGTGAAGGGTTTTTGGGGCCATCATGGATAAAAATTAGATTAGCTAATGGTTATAATTGTTTATCTAAAGGAGTAATTTGTATTGCTTATTGTGACCCCTGTGGAGCATATTATGTGGGAAAGACCGAAAGGTCATTAAACAAATGTGCTTATGAACACATTTATGATATGTGCAAAATGAACTTGAAGAAATGCTCTATACAAACATACAATGCAATGTGTGGGCGATAAGATGTTTTGATTTACTCTATTAGAAAAAGTCCTACTGAACCCTAGAGGGGCTCCCAGGCAAACTATTTTAGAGTCTAGGGAGTTGCAGTGACAACCGTGTTTGAAATTCCTAGGACCCACTAGCGTGTAATGAGAATGTTTCAATAGCCAACATCTTAAAACTCAAAGTTTTGGATTTATAGGATTTGTAGAATGATTGATTATCATTTAAAATCATTTGATGCAAGTATGAGTTTAAAAATGTATTTGTTGTTTATTTAATTTATTTTCATATTGGCATTCATTGATTTTTACAACATGAATGATTATTAATGTGTTTACAAGATATGTACATATTAGTATAGGGTTTTATAGATGGCTATGCCTTTAAGATAATTTGTTATTTAATTGATACATTTTATAATTAGAGTAATGATTGAAAGACTATATATATATATATATATATATATTTCGGACGGTGTTTGAATTTTATATTTTTAAAACTTGGTTCTGAAGAAATCCGAGGAAATTAAGGTAGAAGAAAGAGCTTAACCTTGTACATCAATAATAAACTAGCATTTATTTACTGTTTATTGGAATTTCTGACATCCTTGGTATAGCTTTAGTTTTATTTCAAAATAATACTTATTACCCTAGAATAACATTATGTTTTAAAAATATCTGTTCTGTTTGGTAAAATGCAAAATGCTACATGACAGCTCAAGTCAGATAAGTATTACAATGCTAAATGATGCTTTCTGGAAATTATTTACACACACACACACACACACACACACACACACACACACACACACACACACACACACACAAGCAGTCACACACACAGAGACACACAGAGACATAGCCACATACAAACTCAAAGATGCAAACATAGAAGGTGTCAGCTATCGCAAAATTACCAGTGAACAAATACATATTAACTGTATACTGTTCGTTTAAACTGTTATCAGAAGGTAGATTGGAAGCAAGGTTGACATAGGTGGAAAATGCTGCAAAATGAATCAGCACTAAGAAGTTGCTGGAAATCATGCCAAAGAGAATGGAAAATGGTACAACAATCATTACTAGAAAAACAGCGAAACAGAGACTAAATAGGCAAATAAAATAATGTGAAACAAGGAAATAAATCACTATAAATTCACAAATTATAAAAAAATAAGTAATATTAAATCACTGCATCCCCCCAGAAAATCACAACCCCTCCTTAATATTATTGATCAAATATGTAGTTATTAAAAGACAAGAAATTGTGAAGATTTATTCAATACAAATTTGGTTTGATCTTTCTTGATTTGCATGTCGGGTTATTTTGGACCCTGTAGAAGTTATTGAAGAAATGTGTTATATTTGTTTATCCTTTTTACTTGATCCCATGGAATAACATTTTACTTTCCCATCCTTCCAAGAAGCCTTCTTCGTCTTCATTTTAAATGCTCTCTTGACTTCCTTATTTTGTAGTCTAGCGTATATATGACTCATACTACAGCAAATAATAAAAAAAAAACAATAAAAGGAATTCTAGGTTTAAAATCCAATAATAAATCAGAAGCTAGAAAATTATAAAAAGAAAATGGCCCACTAAATAACTAAGACAGTACTCCTAAAATATAAAGCATTATATGATTTGATTGAAAATCATCCCCACAAGTCCATAACCCTGCAAATCTTGTCACAGCCAATCAGGAACATCATAGAGGATTATGACCATGTCTTCTATTATTACCAGGCTGTTATATGTTTGAGACATGGAATTCACCTCGAGAGCAAAGCTTGAGAGATGAACCTTGGTATCCATGTTGAGAACAACAACTTGGGTTATGATCTGAGAAACTCAATCATAATTCTTTGTAGTATATGGGGCTACACCTACTCTCATGTACTACAAAATTGGAGAAAATGTGTAATAGACTTTGTGTTTTACAGAGAGCAGATTAATGCTGTTATACTCTTCATTCAGATTTTTACAAAAAAAAGAAAATATGAATGAGTTATGAGGCACTTAACAACTTCCCAACATCCCCCGGTATGGCTGCTGACCACTGTTAGAAATCTAGCATGATACTAGATTTTAACAGAGGTGACAGGGTGCTTAATAAAAACTTGTTCAGCAAATTTCAAAAATCAGAAAGGTATTTAACTAGCCCATCTTTCTCAGATTTCACAGAATAATCTATTTTCTGTACGTAGTAAAAACATGTATGGATGTGAAAGAGAAAATGTTCCTCAGGACTGCCCCCAGTACTACTAATGGACAGATGTAACTTCTAAATGCTTTATCCCATGCATGGGTCCCCTCAGATTATCTATGGTATGGTCCCATTTATTCTGATTAGGGGAAAAATATAATTATCAACCATGAGATGGGTAAGGCCAGTCTCTAATCAAATGGGATAGGTTAATTCAAGCACAAAAGGGGAGGCTGGCTAAGCTTAAAATGTCCCGCAAGTGCAGTTAGCCTAGTACTTACCTATGAGCCTATGAACTTATGTTTGCATCACTGATAATAAAAATAGTAATAAGTTATGGCACACCAAATGTCATATTTAAACAACTTCAACAAGATATGTAAGACACATACAATGTAATTTTCCCACAATGCAGTAAAATGTAAAACACAAAAATGGCAATTAAAGGAAAGAAACGTACAAAGGAAAGAAAGAAAAAAGTGCAGTTATACAGATGCGTCACACAATGTTGTATACCAAACATAAACATCTTAGATCAATATCTAAAAAATTGAAAGCAATGTAAAAACTGAAAAAAGAGAAATGAATGCAATGCTGTATGAAGTCCAAATAATAAAAATACATAATTTTAAACTAGTAGAGCCAATGGTGCATTCATGCACAGAAGCCAAATGAAATAATTATATCACAGTTGTGTAATACAACAGATAGCATGTTTGCCTTTGGTACTAGAAGACAAGAAGGCTGTGGGTTCTATTCCCAATCACGGTGATTGAACTGCTAACGTTGCAGTGTAGTATGGGGGGGGGGGTGCTGCACTCATGAGTATGCCATCCTTTGGATAAGATGTTGAACAGAAGTCTCATCCGCATGAGTTGGTGGTAGCTCAGGTGGAAGTAAAAGGTAAAACTGCACCTATTATAAAGTATAGGTAAAGTTTACTGATGCTCTCACCAAATTTCCCCAAGTGGTATAAATACCACCTTGGGTCTCCCCTGAAAATAGTCCACTAGGTATCACTAGCCTAGTTGGACTAACTCAGTCATCAAAAGATAAATAAATTAAAATAAAATAAAAATGTATTGTGGCATGTAAAACTATGCATAAGACCAGAAACAGTGATAGTAAACTCTACTTAATGTTGCATTCAATGACAACATGTCATGTAATTGCACTTCTCATGCTTTGCCTTTGTGGTCTCATCACTTTACATGGGTTTAAGTATCACATTAGAAATAGCTTACCATTATACTTGTGGTTTAGTCAGAGAAGGTAGCTCCATAGTGCCAATAGTGCTACAGAACTAACTAGGGTTATTCAGAGAAGGTAGCTCCACAGTGCTAATAGAGCTTGACTGTTGTACTCTAGTAGTGATTCAGAACTTCATACCATTGTAGTGTCACAGCAGTCTTTGAATCACTCCCTCATAATGCACTGCACGGTCCTGCTAGAAACAGGATTGTGAGTAAGTTTTGTGCTTTTGAATACTACCCCACCCCCACCCCACACCCCTTGGTCTTTCTCAGAAATGTGGTAAAGTTCAGAGTTTTGATGTCTTTTCTATGTGCAGTATTTTTAAAGATAAATTTGTGGCGTATGTAATGTTATATTCATCCCCGCCTGGAGCAATAAATGACAAGGGAATGACTAAGGCCAGCTGCACTCACACATTGACATGACTTATTGCTGTTATACACTGCATTTATTAAAATACACATGTACATAGGGCGATGCTTATCAAACATTCAGTCTGTATTGCTGAATGTCCATGTTGCCAAAACATGTAAGTGGGTTTGTATTATGGGTGATTTGTGTGTGAGTTAGGGTTAGGCAAGATTTATTATGTGTGTTTGTGCATGAGCAACATACTTCTCAACCATCCAGGTTATTGCAGAATGTCCAGATTTTTTGCCTTATATTTTTGGTCTGTCCCTCATAAAAATTTTGGTTTTCTGGCAAATCATTGAGGAATGAACACAGAAAATAATGACAAACATTTGAGTTTCAGACTTCATACCCTTTGGAAAATTCATGCTAATGCAAAAGCTGTTATTCTATCAACTTTGTAAGTTTATGAGTAACATTTTTTTTATTTATTTATTGACATTTGGTGACTGGGAAAGTCCGAATGGGTCAAGAACCCCTTTTCAGAGGAGGGCTGGGGAGAAAACCTCCACACAAATACAGACATTAGTAAGTTATTGCAGTTACGTGTACACTTTACATACAATTATAGGAAAATACAGTTCAACATATATATATTTGCATACAACTAAAGACATGCTATAATTTAACATGTGTGTAGGTAAAATTTGCAGTCAAAGAGATTCAGCCTAAGATTACACATTACTAAAGAGGAGATTAAGTCACTGTGGGTATAGTAGGCTATGGCTTTGTTCTATAGGCTATGAAGAGTAGAAAGTTTAAGTCCGGGTTGTGAGACAGGGGTAGTATGATAGTTAAAGATAGAAGTATAGGTGAGGTAGGTAAGAGATGATGTTAGGAATTAGGATGGTGAGCAGGAGTAGGTGTTGTGTGAAGTATAGGAGTACAGGAATCTAAGGACTCATTAAGGAGAAGAGGATGTCAGGACGTGGTTTCAGAAAGCAGCAAAGGTGAAGAAGAAAGTAGATACAGGGTGGTAGTATAGGGAGGAGAGTAGGAGATGTGGGTAAAGGAGTGGCACAAGGGGTGGGAGACAGTGGTCAACATTATAGAAGAGCGATAGGAATTTAGAGTGTTAGGTGTTAGTTAAGGAGCAGGAACAGATATAAGTGCTAAGAAAGTGATTTTTTTTGTTTTAATTTTAAAGGGCTTGTAGGAATTTAAGGCACTGACATTTGGAGGTAGAGTATTCCATAGTTTTGCAATGGTAAAGGAGTAGAGGCTATGACCAGCACATTTGTTGGGTTTGCTTACTTTTAAAAGCTGTTTGTTTATGGAGCAGAGGTTTTGGGATGGGGTGTAGGTCTGTAGGATAGGTTTTAAGACAGGGCAGCTGTCTGGCTTATGTATTATTTTATGTTGTGGGGATAGCTGTATAATGCTAAGGTAGTTGGGGAGTTCTAGCTAGTTTAGTTCTTTGAGGGCATGGCAGCGATGCATGCTGTAAGATATGCCAGTTGCTAATTTAAAAATGTTGTAGTTGCATGATTCTAGCTTGTTTTTTAGAGACATGTGTAAGTTAGTGAGAATAGGGGCCCCACACAAGAGATATGGGAGTAGGCCAGTATTGGCAAAATTGCCCCTATTTTTGGACCTTTGTCCTCCTATTATTTATAGCTTTGTCTAGATTTCTTGTTTTAAGAGATTGAGAGGTATGGTGAGCAATAGTGTGTGTGCGTGGGCGTGTGTGTGTGCGTGTGTGTTTGTGTGTGTGTTTGAGTGTGCAAATGCAGGAGCATGTGAGTTTTTGTGGGTTAGGGTTAGAGAAGGGAATAGATGTAGTGAGTCCTTGTGTTTGTGTGTGGTACTTGGTTAAGCTGTCTTGTGTTATGAGAAGGGTTTTCTAAGGTAAGGTGTTTGGTTAGGGTTAGCAAACATGACTAAAGTTTTGTGTCCGAGGTTAGCGTAGTGATTACTGCACTGAAAATGAGATAATGTGAACATGCCTCATTCTTGCTCCCGTTTACTGATCGAGAAAATTTATCATGTAACTTTGTAACCATAGCAAATAAAATAGTTTTATTATTTCTCTTTCCTAGCTTCCATCTACATTGCAAAGGAATGGAACTGCATTTCTGATGTTACAGATACCTTTAAAACAAGTATAGAATATCTTGCAGATAAATTAGTGTTACAGACAATTCTCACTTTCTGTTAAGGATATATTCAGGGCCACCACATACCTCAGGGAGTGGGGGGAAGGAGCTACTGATGTAATTTTTGGTCATAAAGTTTGCTGCTATAGCAGCTTTGAAGTTTGTCCATTTCAGCAAGATCAGATTCATGCAGACGTAGTTCTGTCTGAAAGAATTGAATAGCCTTAACAATGAGAAATGAAATGGTTAAACTCATCACATGCTACTACTGATATTTATTTGTTATTTTTGCATGTTCTTTCATTGATAATATTACTTCTTTCATCATTTTTTTATTTATTTACTCTTTATTGACCAGGTTAGTCCCATTAGGCCAGTGTCCTCTTTTAAGGGGAAACCTGAAGTTGTATTTATACTGACTAGGGGAAATTTGGCCAGGACATGGGAGAGCTTCCCCCTCTTGTTTTTCAATGAGTGCCATGACATCTTTTACATCCAGCTGAGCTATCACCATTTCAAGCAGATAGTACTGCTTTTATAATATCTCAGCCAAACGATGGTACACTTAGGTGTATAGACCCCTTCCCCACTGATGCAAGGTGTCAGTATTATAACATTAATTCAAGTGCCTCATGTGAGAGCAGAACCCACAACCTTTGGATCTTCCAGCAACAAAGGGAAATGAGCTACCTATTGAGATACTCACCCATTAGTCCCTCAAACTGGCGTTGTTAAAATGGACTAACTACAAGTTTGGCATAGGAGCAAAATTCATACTCAATAAGTACTTCAATAGGTTTCAAAACACTGCTGTACACAAACCCCTCCCAAAGGTGCATGGTGCTGTTGAGAGTACACTTGTCAGAAGTTATGAAGATAGTGTTTTTTAACTGTATGCTTTATGCAACAAATGAAAAAAGGACATTAACCAATAAGAATGATAAAGGAAAGAAAGATTAAAGGGTATGAACTCAACGTCTGTATAAATAGCTGTACAAAGTAAGGATATGACATCAACACCTGTATAAACTATATATAATATATAAACTATTTCCAACTCAGCAGTGAAGCAATAAAAGTGACAAACATAATAAGAGCAACACCCATCTTCTAAACAAAAACATTTATTTATATATTTTTTATTTTACATTTGTTTACTGGGAGATTCCGACTGGGCATAAAACCCTTTTTCAGCAGAGGCCCAGGGAGAAAAGCTCCATTGTTAGCAGGCTATTCTTTTATTAGGAAGAAAATCGTATAATACAATAAAGAAAAAAAAACAGTAACAGACATTCATAACAGTAAAAAGACTAAAACAGTATAAATTGGTCAAGTGGGAGACAAGACCAATAATCTTATATACCAATTCTTCTAGAAGACAGTTCTTACAGTAGTAGCAGGTAGTGACATTGTATACAATAAGTGTGCAATTACGATACTTGGTCTTATATACAGGTAGCATAGCAAACTGAAGACTTAAAATCTGATAGATATTAACAGTAAGAAAGAAAAAAAAAACAACATAAGGTAGTCATATGACTTAGATTCAATGCTCATTACATATGCAATTAAAAATTTGAAATCAGCTAGTTCCATGGTTTGGGTTACCCATGCCCAGTACATGTACAAGTCCATTATTGTAATTCATAATGGTATCAACTTCTTCAGTTGCTAGTGAAGACAAGAAAATGTTCCCATTTCTGACCACGCTCTTTAAAGGAATATGAAATGTAACCCAAATGATTCCTCAGAACTATATCACTTATCATATTCTAGAGGTCTCCCGACTTTCCATTCTCTGGCACACATAGCTTTATCACACACTCTGTCATCGATGCTACCTACATTACCTGAGTCAACCTGGCCCCCATTGATGTGTATTATCAAAAGTACAGAGCTTTCAGTCCAGACTGAGTGTTATCCAGAAGGACTACTCCAACCAGTGAATAAGGGTGTACCATATTCCTGTTATTATAGGGCATTCCCAAAACATGTGAAGATATTTGGCATTCCCAGCTTCGCACCTCCAACACCTAGCATTTAGTGTCGTACCAAACTTGTGCAGTCTGGATGGTGTACAAGACCAACAAAATAGCACCCTCAATTACTGATCTTTATAATGGGGCCATCTACGTAACTTGGCAGGCCCTTCCCATGTGTGAGCCCATTCCTACTTGCTTAACTAAATGTGCTCTTGGCAGCACTACCTGTTCTCTACCCATTTCCTTAGCTCTTGTGCCTTGCGCTCTCATGAATCTTTATAAAGAAGGCTGTCTATGCCCTCCTGGATCCTACTCCACTTTTCCTGTGTTGTCAGGTGATGAGCCTTTAGTGCTGGGAGAATCTGATCTTTATGTATCTGCCTAACCTGAAGTTAGGTAAACCAATCTGATTCTCTAATCTGAACTTCAGCACAGAGTGTTTCAAAACTCTTCAATGATAATTCTGCAGAGTTGAGCAGGATCCAGTGTCATCTGACTATGCCATTATCAAACCAGTGTTTCGCTGTGGACTTCTTATACAGTCTTTTACGTCAGGGTAATGCCAAATAATCTTTGAAGGTCCCACCCCCAAGATCACCCAATGAAACACTCTCAAGGGGGAGAGATTTGTCTCCTCCCATTTATAACAAACCTTCTCTTGTGTCATTATCCCATTCCCCTTCATATGCCAATAAAAGTTATTAAATTTAAATGCAAAAATATATAAAAAAATGTGGAATATCTCATACCCCCAACAATTAGGTAAACAGGAAACCAAGAGGGAGACTCCCCTGCCTTACTTTCTCAAAATGCAATTGTCAGTTTGCTCCTGTAACAGACAAACTTTCATGTGATTGACAGGTATAGGAAGATTTCTGAAAAGGGTGAAAAAGATATGGTACAACAAATGACCTGATTGTTACTTGAATTGGTGACAACCTGAAAACTACAAGAGATATAGACCTGAGTCAGCCTTTGACACATATCAGGACTGCCCAAGTTAAAGAATTCTAGAGAGGAAACCATCAATCCCTGAGACCTTATTGGGTTGCAGTCAAGTAATAGCTGAAGCAACTTCAAAATATTGCATAGGGTGGTTGGGGATAGCTTGGGCTTCTTGCCTAATCAGGCTGACTATAGACACAAAAAGGAATATTTCACAGCCAAGACCATCCACAAACTGATTAAAAGGGATTGACAATAAGACATGAAAAGTTCTCTCAATTCAGCAATTACTGAGATGAGGGTGCCTTCTGGACTACTGACTTTCTATATGTACAGCCTAGGGAGCACTGGTGAAAAAAAACAAGAAATGTACCTAGGATCTCCTTCCCATCTCGGCCACAAAAACTGACCCTTCCTTATAATTCTTTTGAATTCTCTAGCATATGAATTTCTACTTTCAAGGTAGTTTACATCCCCAAGTTTGGTCCAAACAGTAGCATATTTTCCTTTTTCCTCCTTCCCTCCTGTTCCATAACATGCCCATTAAAGGCTGCCTTACACCTTTTTCATTATATCCTCTCAGAAACAATATTCTCAACACTATTCTTGTTAAATATGTCCTTATAATTGACAGTAGTTTGACCTTATCTTCCTGGCTGCTCCATTTGTACTGGGCCAATCTCCAACACCTAATTTGCACATCTGTTGTTGGATTAGTTATCAGGGTAATCAAAGCATGATCGGATAATGCTGACTCATGGATAGTAGAGCTGTGCACTCTACTCTGAAGATGGTTTGGAAGAAGCAGGTAGCCAGTTGTGCTGCCTTGTTTTGCTATATCCCTAGAAAAGTGGGTATATAGTCTTATGGGGATAATTCTCTCCAAATGTCTAGCTAACCATAAGCTGCCATCCAGTTCTTACGAAATGTTTGATTTTTCCTTTGGTGTTCCCTCCCCTGTTAGAGTTTTTCTTTAGCTGCATCAAGCATTAAATTAAAGTTCCCTACTAGGATACACAATTGGGCCTAAATGACTATGCCCTGCTAGTGAGTAAAGAAGTCAGCAAAAAAAAATTACATCATCCCCATTCAGAGCATATATATTGCCTGATACCCAAATCTCAACATTTGTTCACCCTTTCCATTTAAGCCATCTACCATGGCCACTTGCTCAGCAGGAATCTGAAGCTGTCAGTGAAACTATAGTATAACTCTCTTCTTACCCCTCTTCCCCAACAGGTTTATGGTTTTCACAGATTAATCTGTAATCAGTGTTTATGAGTTTAGTAGCTTCACATATTTTTGACTCATGAAGAAATACTACATTGGCAGCCCCCATATTGGCCCAATGAAGGATCCTAGCCCATCTGTTCAGATGTAAGCTGCCCCCTCCATAACGTGTAAATAAACTAATACTGTATTTAGGGGCGGCAGTAGCTGACCATGATCGGGGTAGTTGGGTGAATGATTAAAGCAATGCTGAGCATCCCACCCCCACCCCCCACCCCCAGAAACCAGGCCCAAGGACATCCCTTGGGTTTGGAAAAAAGAGTCTCCCCCTTGGGAGTTGCACACTCTGGGCCTAGGATGACAACCTCTGGTAGCTGAAGAAGCAAGACAGGACTTCTCTAATAACTCCCACCCAACTTAGCAAATATATACAAAATATTTAATTAATAATCAAACAACCAACCCATAAAGCTCCCAACTTAGAAAATTCCTTATCCATACAGAATAAAAATTAAGAGAGTAATCTTTGACAATAGACTATTATAAGCTGTTTCCAGCTTATAAGTGAATTAAGCTTCTCAAATAAACATGAAAAGGATACACATACTCACCTGTACAAAACAGAAAAAAAGAAATCATCGGTGGATACCTGCACAGAAAGTAAAACAAAACATAAAAAGGAAAGTAAAGGGTGTAGGGACAAAGGTGGATAAGGGACCCTCCATCATCACTAAAATACATACAGATAAAAAAAGTCAACCATATACTAGTAATGGCACAACAACTGTGCACTAAACCAGTACTGCAATTACCACCAATGCTTCCCAGAATTAAGAGGCATAACTGCAGGAATATTAAGCATGCCATGAAAAACACATTCCAGAACAATAAATCCAACAAAGGCCCCTGGTTGACCAACACTGCTCATCTGCTGAATCAGATGAGCCAGAATTGAACTCTGACAAGGTCTTGCTAGTCATTTCTGGAGAAGTGCCAAAGTCTGGAATTTAGTCTTAACATGGGGGACTTCGCTTGTTCCAGGCTTTAAAGACCAAAGCTTCCCTGTGACTTTTTGTTTTTTTTGACCACTTGAGGTACATGGACTGGTTCTGTTATTCTGCAGAGTGATGTCTTAACCAGTAGGGTAATAAGAAGGAGAAGAGACTGGAGTGACTGGAGTGTTGGAAGGCTTGGTCCTAGGGGACTCAGCTAGATCAGTATGGCTGTTGGCTTAGCTGAGGACTGCCTTAAACCTCTACTTGACTTGTGATTTCTTGGACCTTGGACCTTGAAATGTGAGGGCTGTTGTTGTTTCCCACTGACAATCTCCTACTCCATCTCCTTCTCAAACCATCATGATTCTGCTTTCCCAAACTCCACCCCATTCAGCTGATGAATGCTTTTTATAAACTTATTCACCTCCTGGATATCCTACAGGATAACTTTAATTCCTCCACTACCAAGAGGTCTGGATATAAATATTAGCCTTATTATCCAAGCCCTTTAACTCTATTTTGGGCATGGGCTGAGCTTTGTAGGGGAGAAAACCATCTGGGAGTAGTCATTCAAAAAAAAATAAATAAATAACAAATGCTTACCCCAGTGAACTTCATTCATCCTCTGACTGGTAAGCAGTCAACACATGTCTAGTTCCTATTAATTCAACCACTCTATGAACTATTTCTATACTGCAGTTTATGCGAGAGAAGCTCTGCAGCACTAAACCTATAATGTGCCCTAAAAAGGAGTGAAGATCCTTATACACAATAATTTGAATGTACTATCTTAATCCACACTTTTACGCTGTTGCAATGATTTTCTATATCATCTGTCTTCTGTTCCTGTTTGTCAATGTTGGATTTTAACAGTTCCAAGCAATTACCAGAGTGGAGTTGCTCAGCAGACTGTTTTAAACATCCCACTTCCATTTCTAACCAGTCAAGCCATCTTTGTTGCTGTAAGGTGGCAGAATAAGAGGGCTCCATCTCCGAGACCACTAGAGACATGTGCTCAAACAGTATGAGCAAGGCAGTTTTCATAGACAATTTTTAAAGTATTCCAGCAGTTGAGCTAGTTCAGTTTTACTGTTAGCATAAGAAGCCATGCTTCAAGTGGGTAAATTCACCAAAAAATATATAAATGTTAACTAAACTAGCCCAGTTTAGGTTAGGGACAGGATCAAGTATCCATTGTGCATCTGGTCAGCTAAATAGCCCCACAATTATGAAGAGGTTTGGAAATTTCCAAAATATTAGCAATAATATGCAAGCTTTTTTTAATGAACGTTGTAGAATGGTCATTGTTAATGCTGTACAAATGTATAATGCTTTATTTAAATACTTTTCAATATTATTTATGACCAAGCTATACATATTTTTGACTGCAAATCTGATCAGATATGTTAAACTCTAAAATGGCATTGTGGCAGCAGGCTCCAGCTATGAAAATGCTTCACATTAAATTATATTTTCTCACAATTACAAAATGCATTACTTTTAATTATATTTGCAGGAAAAATAAAACAGTTACCACTTACATTTACCATCTGTAACTACAGCTAGGAGATTTCAGTACATACTGAATATTGTATTAATAGTGACCTAGTACTTACAGCATTCTGGACATCTCTCTTCTACTTTTGTGAACCACTGAGCAAGCTTGTTAGGACAGCTTTCCCACATATCATTATACCTGTACTGCTCTCAATTCTAAGGTATTCCAGTCACGAATGAAAGTCGAGCACCTAACTCCATCCATGCATCAGTCTTATTAAATGGACCATCCTGCCCATATCTGGCATAGTATGATGCCTGTCAAAGGTAGACAATGATTTTAATTTCTCTTTCACACCCGTTTTGGAGCCCTACTCAGAGCTCTGAGAGAAGATGTCATTTTTAAAACCAAGCTCAAGTTAGAATGAAGAGCTTGCTATGAAGCTGAGATTCCTGGGGTGTGAACTAATCCACTGCAATGTGACATCAGAAATTCAGGCAGCTAACACCCTGTGCTGATCCCCATGCAGCAGATAAAAATGGATGCTTGCACTGCCCAATTGCACATGCACCTGCTTCATACCTGAAAGATTGGGTAGAAGGAATCTGCAGGCATGTGCATATACTCAGCATGGCTTGTTTACAGTAGTACATTACCTGCAATGACTTATACATTTGTACAAATACATATTTATTATTTATTTATTTATTGGAATTTGTTTACAATGAAAGTCCACTGAGTTAAAAGGAGACCATTTTCAGTACAGGCCCTGGGAGAAAAGCTCCAGGAGGTAATTACTATATATGTACAAAGTATTATGTACAGAATCTAAGAACAGTTAGTAAAACAAAATTTGCAGTGTACAAAATATAGCAAAATTCATAGTAAAATACAATTAGTTTAGGAAATACAATCCTAAACAGAGATATTATAGGTTCATAAGGGTGTACTAGGCTAATGGCGCTAGAGCCTTTACAAGCCTAGCCCATAGAAGTGCTTTGGCATCGTCCCGCCTGACATTATTTCTCAGTGCCTCTATCAAGCAGAACCACTGGAGTGATCCCTGGGGTGAACTTTCAATTTCCCATCCACTCATCAAGCTTTCTCTTGAAGAGGTCCAGTGAGGTGCACTGCTTGACATGTATGGGAAGTCTATTCCAGAGCATGGGCAGTCCCTGGGTTATAAACCTGTTCCTCCAGCATGTTCCGTTGATTGTGGTAATGAGGTTGAGGTCTCTGGCGTGTGTGGTGCAGAGGGATTGGGATTTCTTTAGATGTAGCATCTTTAACAGAGCTGGGTTACACATGGCTTTGTAAGTCAAGCAGAGATCGCTTCTTAGTAGACAATATGAAACAGAGAATAGCTGGAGTTTTTTCAGTCTGTCCATGTAGAACATGTGTTTAAGGCCTAGGATCATCTTTGTGAGGTACTTTTGTGGCCTCTCCAGCTGTTGCAGGTATCTAGTGAGGTACATGCCAAATGGGGCATTATACTCTATGACTGGTCTAATGAGGGAAGAGTAGAGAGAAATGATGACCTCTTTCTTCCTGGATGCAAAACCCTTGGTAATGAGATGTGCCACATAGAATGACTTTCTGACCACAGTGCAATGTGGTGGTCGAAGGAGAGGTTGCTGTCAACCTGTGTCCCCAGATCTCTTATAACACTTTCAGTGTTCAGTGGGCTCCCATAGATGTGGCAATTAGTGGGAACTGAGTTTTTCTCAAAAGGGATGAAGACGCATTTTTTGGCATTAAGCTTAAGGCTATGGTTTTGACACCAGTCATTGGTCTCAGTGAGGCCTTTCTGTAGGATGTCTGGCCCAGGGCCAGCCTTTGGTCAGCTAGTCCCCTAGGCAAAAAGGCTCCACAGTGCCCTGCATACCACCCAGTGCCCCCATTCTGGTTTATCTACACCATCCAGATTACTGAAAAAGCATCCCAGATAGAGTGGCGCCCTAGGTGGCTGCCTAGTTGGCCTACGCCTAAAGCCGGCTACGATGTCTGCATCACTTGGGGAGTTAATAATGGCTCCCAGCTTGCAGTCATCTGCAAACTTGGTCAGCTAGAGTCTTTCTATGTTGGCCTAGACTACTGCGAAGTAGATGCCAAACAGGAGAGGACCCAGGACCGATCCCTGTCGCTACTTTCACACTGTGGGTTCTATCTGTGAGCTAATTTGCAACCCACCTAATGCTATAGAGGTTGATGCCTAGTTTGGTGAGTTTATCAATAATTCCTGAGTGAGGAATGGTATCAAAGGCCTTGGCCAGATCGAGGTAGGCTGTATCAACTGCCTTACCCTCATCCACAGCTCTGGTGACTGACTCAAAGAAGTCAACCAGGTTGAGCAGGCATGATCTACCTTTCACAAAACCAAATTGTGTGTGATCTAGAGTTTGGAGATTCCCTATATCCTTGTTAATTAGATCCATTATGATGCCCTCCATAGCTTTACATATCAGACTCGTCAGGCTAATGGGGCGATCATTTCCAGGGTCTGTAGACTCTCCTGCTTTATGGAGAGGGATCACTGTAGCAGTGCGCCATTCAGTAGGGACAAAGCCTGAGGTGAGGCTGTGAGTAAACACGGCACACAGATGTGGTGCCAGTTCACTTTGTAATTCATGTAGAACACAGTAAGGGATATTGTCGGGTCCCATGGAAGCTGTATTCTTGGCCATGGACGATGCAGTTTTAACCTGTGCTGTGATTAGACTGTGCTTTATTAGACTAGTCCAGTTACAATAATTCAAGGCACATTTAGAGTATAAAATACAATACTAGGCACAAATAAAAGATTTAAGCACTCCTTTACAATATAAATTTCGGCAGACTTAAAATATAAGCTTGTGCAAACTATGACAAATTAAGGGGAGGTGCATGTGGCACAGATGCATTGAGAGCACTTGTAATGCATATTAGTATACATTAGTGAGAGAGGTTGAGAACAGATAAAGTACAGTAGGGAAGAAGGCTAAAAGAGATGAAGAAAGGAGAATGCTGCAGGTTAAGATAGCAGTATTGGGGTAGATGGATAGGGTAAGAGGTAGCGTATTATATGTATGAGAATAAAGAGGTGGGAGGTAATTCAACTGGTAGAGCTATGTGCCTATAAATCCTATTTGCATAAGAACTTTGTAACTTAAAGTAAATTTATTGAAACTTTCTGAGTGTCACTGTTTTGGGCACTGCTAGTTACATTTCTGTGAACACTGAAGGAAAGCCACAGTTAAAGCCAATAGTTTAAATTAGGCACAGCTAGGATCAGTGCAGAAAGAGAAGATTCTTACTATTGTTGTTTATTCTGAAACAATATAGTTTCAAAATTCCTGACAGGGTGAAAATGTTATAACAACTGTTTAATTATGAGGTGTGTTTTTATTACTAGGTAAAATACCCGTTTTTTTAATATGCTGCATTTTCAAAATAATCCACTAATTTAGTACAGTCTCTGGCACTTGATAATGACAATGTGCAGGACTAAGATGCACATATATTTTTTGCATTTTACTAATTAAGCCAGGGGTATAGCCAGAAAATTTCATTTTGTACTCATAAACTCTTTTTAATTATCCTCCCTAACCCACCTGGCATCTAAAAATTGGACACATCTTTAAAAATACTGTCCCAAGCAGTTAATAAATGTACACATCATTTTCATACTCCCCAATAAAATTATCAAATATATTGTTTTAAATTACCAGTGTCATCAAGCTATGTACCTGTTGTTAGACGGAGCCATTTAGATAGTTGTAGACATAATATAGTAACTAGAGTACAAAGAGTGGGTCTATATTATATAAATGAATGCACTGAAGTGTGAACGCTATATAATTGACCCACAATCCCCAAAAACCCAAAATGTCGAACACACGGATCATCGATTTTTTCTCCCCGGGGAAAAAAAAATCGCTGATCCATTAAAAAAAAAAAAATCAAAACACAAAATAAAGTGGGGGGCTGTACCCCCCACACACCCCTACTTAAATATACCAACTCTGAGATCGCAACACAGTGGAGGAAATGGCAAAGTCCTGAAAATGACCAAGTGATATTTTTCCCTAGAAAAAAAAAATCAATGTTCCATGCTTTCGGTATTTTGCCATTTCGCGTAATTACATTCTACTAAACAGTGTTCGCAATTCATTGCATTCGCTAAAATAATGGGGACCCCAAAGAGTATGCCTAGCTACACCCTTGAAGTAAACCATTAGTATTGTACTCTGACAGACTTTCCCTCTCCACTTCCACATACCTTTACAGACCTACAGTGCAATATACATATTCATATGTATCTTATAGGCAAAGGACTTCTTTCAAAAAAAAGTCAATATTTAATGCACAACTGAAATGGTAAAGCATGAGAACTATCAGCTGCATCCAAAGCTGGATCATGGTCATATGGGGCCCTAGGCAAGGTAACGGGTAAAGGCCCTCCCACACACAGCAGCCCCCAACCCCACCCCCCAGCCATTTCAGTAAACCATTACTTGTCTGTTTCTCACCAGTTACCATAAACACTGTTTAAATCTGTCTGTGTGCATACTGTTTTCTTCTTTACTTTTACAATGATTAGAGATATTCTTTACATCTACAGTGATTAGATATTTAAAACTTTTATTTGAAATTTTATAGCACAAACATTGAAAGACATTTGATAAACAAAACAATACAGTCTCACAATGAAAACAGACTTAGCATGAATAGTAAGTTTCTCTGCCCTTGAAACTCGCTTTCCTTGAAACAGCATTTAAACTCACATTCAAAGAAAATTCATCTGGCCAGTGGAAGATTACATTTATCTTTGGGCTGTTTTCAAACCAAAGGCCCCTTGCACACGTGTTTAGGGCCATGTATAGCATGTGTTCTTTGATGCACCATCCTGATTGTTTTCAATTATATTCCTTGTATAAATACATCACCACTTGTAAGAGTGTGTTTTAAAATTGTAGGTTTAAACATTTTCCTGTAAGCAATGAAACAAAACATATAAACCAATAAAGACAAAACTACCCATTACAGAGCATATGGACCACAAAAGTCCACTCAAACGTCTGTCATTACAATCCACCAATATCAGTCAATATACACAACCTCTGCAGAAGTAAAAGTCTGGATAATGCCACATTAAATAGCTCTGTAACTAATGAAGAGGTTACTGCTGGCAAGCAACTTTACATTTCAGTGTTTCATGTGCAAATTCAATGTCTGATGCCCATGAAGAATAAATTGCCCATGTTACATTTAAAAAAATAGTTAGTAAACTGGTAAAATAGCAACAGGGAATGGCTGTCAAGCCAGCAACAGGTTCATAGTTACTAGGCATCTGGAGAACACATTTAGGAGTGCAGCACACCCATCCTCCCTTAAAGGGCACTGCAATATCAACACTCAATCAACATGATGTGGAAGCAGAACCCACAGCTTTCTGTACCAGTGGCAAGTATGGCACCTGTGCATAGGTTAGTACTAGGCTAACTGCCCTTGTGAGCCATTGTAAGCCTAGACAATTATCCCTTGTGAGATTCAAACCCTGCACCTTGTGTTTTCAAGGCAAGCATCTTAACCATTAGGCCACCCTCCCAACCATCACAACACTGCTTTCACATTTGATAGCACAAACCCTGATGATGGCCATTTGCTAAACAAAACAGTTGCACACTGAAAACAGACTTAGCATGATCAACAGCAAACTTCTCTTACATTGAATCTCAACATTCCTTGAAAATGCACTGAAACTCAAAATTCCTTGGAAATGCTCAGAAAGTCAACAGCCCTTAAAAATGCACAGACACTCAACAGTCCTTGAAAATCCATAGAAACTCAATAGTCCCTGAAATACACAGAAAATCAACATTCTTTTAAAAAACACAGAAAGTCAACATTCTTTGAAAATACACTGAAACTCAACAGTCCTTGACAATACACCCATTGCTGATAGTTCGGTAGTTGGTACAAAGAATTCAGGCACTAGTATCCTGTAAACAAGCTACAGGGTTTGAGCTTGAATAAGTCAACCAACCTGTCATCCCTAACTGGGGCATTTTAAACACACACACACACACACACACACACACACACACACACACACACACACAC
The DNA here is from genome assembly GCF_019279795.1 of Protopterus annectens. NCBI lineage: Eukaryota > Metazoa > Chordata > Ceratodontiformes > Protopteridae > Protopterus > Protopterus annectens. The sequence goes on from NC_056748.1 coordinate 440,942,113, forward strand.
ACACACACACACAAACACACACTGTTCTGCCATATGCTTGCTTGTTTCAAATGGAATGGCATGCCACATGCTTGCTTGTTTCAAATGGAATGGCACAGCAGCTTTCAATTCTCCATAATGAGCAAGTAGAAATTCCATAACTGCTCACTACCCTAATGTATGGATGATTGGAAACTATCCATAACCACTTTAATGCATGTGCACATACACAGATGCTACTACAGACAGTGTATGTTTTTAAAGGAGAAATGTAACGCACAGGGAGTGATTTCTTAAAGAAGTGGGAGGGGCCTCCCACACCAGCAGTGGCCCCCAAGAAAATAAGCCCTAGGCAACTGCTTAGGTCACCTAGTGTTAGAGCCAGCTCCGGCTGAATCATTCTTTTTCTGTATTCCATAATGTTGCAATATTGTTTAATAGACATTTTTATGTATGTTTCAATTCAGTAAAGGGAGGGTTGCACTAGTAACTGCAAAACTTGCTTTTTCTAGGGAAATGATAGTACAGCCTCAGGGAACAAGGCACAGGAGAGAGAACTTCTCTGTTGAGGATAACCTTGCCCTCATGGATGTATTTAAGGCAAATGCTTTTGGAAAGGGTGCCAAAATAGACAGAGTGAGTTAAGATGTGGAAAGGCTGAACATAAATGCTATTGGAGAAAGTACCACATTTTGGCACACTGCAGAAAGATAGCTATGATGTGGTTGTCTCATGCAAGGAGTAAAGCTAGACAGAATGCAGTTGCATGTAGTACCACAGGTGGTGGGCCTTCTGCTGCCTAAGTTTAGCATCTAATGAGGAATATGTGTTCTCCCTTTTTTAATTTCTCCAAATTGTTTAGGTTTCTATCATAATGACAGAAATGAATCCCATTCCTAAGTCAAGGTGCAGTTAGAGTTCATGACATTAGTATTGTTTCAGTCTTTGATGTAGCTGAGAGTGCTCTTCTCAGCACCCAAAATGTACCCAGTATTGCCTCCTTTTGTAGTTCATATGGGGGTGGGGTAACATGTACAGGAAGAATTTTTAAGTACAATTTCCATTCTCACTCCTTTTTGAAATGTTTTTGCCAAATTAAGATGTCATCTTAGACTTCTTCTCTTCATGCTTTAAAACTTTCACTTTGGATCTGATGAGGTCATCAAATATGTATGCATAATTGCAGACCTATACATGTTGTCAATTTTGAGGAGGCCCATACCTCCTTCAGACCAAGGGAAATAAAATCTTGATATGCACTGTTTTTACATTCCATTTGATACGCATGAAACATTTTGCTTGTTTTCTTGCTCAACCAAATCAATGCTGTTGAAGAAATTCATTACACCAAAGTTGTAAGTTAAAACAGGATGAGCAAATTAGTTTACAGGTCGGGCTTTATTCCTAGAAGTCAAGGTGGTCTTCAATATTAGCTTTAGTCTCCTGAATAATTCCTTACTAAGTTTTATCATTTGTTCTTGTTTTATTGTTGACCCTTCATCATTGCCACATAGAAGGACTTTCTGATCACAGTGGCAATGTGGTGATCGAAGGAGAGGTTGCTGTAAACCTGTGTTCCCAGATCACTTATAATGCTTTAAGTGTTCAGTGGGCTCCCATTGATGTGGTAATTAGTTGGAACTGAGTTTTCCCCAAAGGGAATGATGATGCATTTTTTGGCATTAAGACTAAGGCCATGGTTTCAACACCAGTCATTGGTTTTAGTGAGGCCTTTATGTAGGATGTCTACATCACTTGGGGAGTTAATAATGGCTCCCAGCTTGCAGTTGTCTGTGAACTTGGTCAGCCAGAGTCCCTCCATGTTGGCCTGGACTTCTGAGAAGTAGATGCCAAACAGGAGAGGACCCAGGACCAATCCCTTTGGGACTCCATTCATGACTGGTTGGCAGTCGAACTGAAGTCCAACACTATGGGATCTATTTGTGAGCCAATTTGACACCCACCTAGTGATATAGGGGTTAATCCCTAGTTTGGTGAGTTTATCAATAATTCATGAGTGGGGAATGGTATCAAAGGCCTTGGCCAGTCGAGGTAGGCTATTTAAACTGCCTTGCCCTTATCCACAGCTCTAGTGACTGACTCAAAAAAGTCAACCAGGTTGAACAGGCATGATCCACCTTTCACAAAACCAAATTGCTTTGGATCTGGAATTTGGAGATTCCCTTTATCTTTCTTAATTAGGTCCATGATGATGTGCTCCATAGCCTTACATATCAGATTCATCAGGCTAATGGGATGATAATTCCTAGGGTCTGAAGTCCCTCCCCCTTTATGGAGAGGGATGACTGTAGCAGTGCACCATTTGGTAGGGACAAAGCCTGAGGTGAGGCTCTGAATGAACAGGGGACATAGTGGTACCAGTTCACTTTGTAGTTCATGTAAAACACATTCAGGGATATTGTCGGGTCCCATGGAAGCTGTATTCTTGGCCTTGGACAATGCAGCTTTAACCTGTGCTGCAGAAAAAAAGTCTTGAACCCAGGACCCTGTGCATTACAGTCACAGCAACATAATACTACACCATAGGAGCGGTTATTAATTGCTGTCTACAACTTCTCCTCTGGTTGATAAAAAAAATATGCCTGACCTGTGTATAAGATTAAAGGAACTAAAACCATGTTAACTGCTTGTATCTTACTATCGATATCCATATAACAGGGCTTCTATTTTCTTAATTTTCGTATTATCTTTTGTTTAGTCTCATCCCATATATCCTTAACCACCACACCTGAATCATTTTAATCCATACTCCTAAATACTTAATTTTATCATGTCCCCATAAATATTTATATTCATAAACCAATTCATGTGTGAGTATATAATTTACATCTGTTCCTTTTGTTTTATCTTCATTAATTTTTATATCTTGAAGAAAAGATTAGAAACTGTCTGAAAATGTTCCACAACACTGTAATGTCCCTTTCTGTTTTTGTCAGTTATAAATATCATCTACAAATAGAGCCAGCTTTTCTTGGCTACCATACCAGTTATATCTTTGAATTTCTAAGTCCCTTATTTTCTTTGCCAGTAGTTCTAAATATAATGTAAATGACAAAGGGGAGAGAAGACACCCCAGCCTGGTTCCTCTGCTCAAGCAGAAATTATCAGAGAGGACCCCAACCACTTTAATTTTTACCTCTGATCTCTTACATATCCACCTAATCAACCATATATTGCTATTAGAGAATGTGAATCCTTCCATTGCCCTGCTCATAAAATCCAAGCTTACTCTTTCAAAGGATTTTTCCTGAATCAAGACCCACCAACAGCAGTAGTATTTTATTACATTCTGCTTTCCTCTGGATCATCATATATGTCAATTTTGGCATCATAGTTGCCATTCTTTTAGTCATTATAGACATAAGCACTTTATAATTATGGTTTAGTATTAAAATGGGTCTGTATGAAGCTGAATCTGATGGATCTTTACCCTCTTTTGGTATTACAGCTACCGTTGCATTCTTCCAGGATGTTGGTTCTGCTCCTCCATTTATTTCTGGGGACATTCCTGTAGATTGGTTATACATCACCATTTTTATCTCATCTCCTCCTATCCTAACTGTTAGTAACTGAGCTTCATCTACCTCTAACCTTGGCATATTTAATTATTCCATAAACATTTCCATTTGTACCTTTTCCTGATTTCCATATTCCTCTGCTTTATACAGACTTTCATAGAATTTCTGAAATATTTCTAATACTTCTACAGGATCTGTGGTTATCTTCCTTGTTATAGGCTCCCTAAGCTTGGCAACAACCCTTTCTACTTTCTATTGCCTTAGTCATTGCGCTAAATGTTTTGTGCCCTAGAGTTCTTATTAAAAACCAGTTGCTTAACAGAAATCTTCCTGAATGTATTTATATAATTGAGGTAATCCCTTATTTCCTGTTTAGCATTCTGTAGTTGCTCCTCTTCTTGTTCTATGAAATTCCCCCATTTTGCAATACTTTAACATTTGTCAGTCCCTCTAAATAATTTGTAATACTTCTTCACCATATTTCTCTTTTATTTCCAACCTATTTTTAAACTCCACTTTAATTTTATCCCACTCTCTAGCTATATTTTCAGAAGAAATTTCTATCTTCTGTAATCGCTCCTGAAAATTTTCCACAACTCATTCTTTAAATTCCTCTCTTTTCAAGAGATAGGTACGAAAATGCCAGTGTCTCATTTTTATTTCATTACCCTGTGTTTTCATTTTAGTTATTATTGGCACTTGATCTGAAATAGTTATTGAGTGCACATCAAGACCTTCAATTAAATGTACATGTTCTGTGAAATGTAAATTCTGTCTAGCCTAGCCTAGTTTTTGTATGTTGGGGAATAATATGTAAATTCACTCTGAACTCCTAGTATGGAATTTACATATTTTATGCTAAATATTTCATAAAATTCTTTAAAAATCTGCCTTCCTTTTTCCCTTCTGGGTCACCCAGACAGATCTTATGTGTTGCAAGTCAAATTCCAGTCCCTACCTATAAGTGATATTCCTTGCTGAAAGCTGATTATTTCTGCCAGAATTTTATTAATCTCTATTATAGCAGTTTTCGGTGGAATATAAATGCATGCCAGTGTAATTCTCCTCCCTTGCCAGTAGCCCCTTGGTACTACTGCACAAATCTACCATTATTATCTATGTTATCCTCTTCTATCACTTTTGGAGCTCCTCCTGCTATTAATATAAGTACTCCTCTTTTCCTTTGTCCTATGTAGTCTGCTGAATAACTATCCTGAAAACTTTCTTTATCAAATTTGCATCTTGACTTCTTTCCAAGTGTGCCTCATGTAGCATATCTATTTACACTCTACGTTTTTAATACAGTTCACAACTCTTTCTTTTTTGTATTTATTTGTGAGACCATTGACATTTAAAGACATTACAGAAAGTATCATATTCTTAAGAAAGTTATTATTCCCATCTTTTATGTTTATCAGCTTTTTTGTTAAATGTCTAGCTCCAGCTTTTGTGTTGCATGCATATACTGTTTAGCACATTAATCTTTTATGCAATTGTTTCTTTTCATATCCATTAGAGCCTATATCACATCTTACAAAGCTTTTTGTTTTATTAAAAGCTCTCAAACAAAAAAAACACCCAAAATAAACCCATAAAACCAATTAACTTAATAATAACACACAAAACCATGTAAATCTTCAAATATTGAAGTTTTACCCTCCTAATATGAACCACACACGCACACACACACACACACACACACACACACACACACACACACACACACACACACACTTGAGAAAGAAATGTTATCCATGCTATGAAGCATGGTACAGCCTGTGCCTCTACTAATTGTTGTCTGGCTTTGCCTTATCTTTATAGCTCTCTCAGCAGGGAAAACACTTGAATGCTTTCTGAAAATATTTTCTCCAAGCCATTTCTTTTTAATCAGCTTATCTCTTAGAGACATAAGAACCTGATGCAAAACTGCCAAACATACATTTGTTTACTAGAAAAAGCCATATAATATTCAGTATTCATTTCATATACTTGCTTTCTCTTAAAACTTGTTACTAGATTAAGCTAAGGGCCTTAATCCAGTCATTCCCCTATGCAAGAATGAGAAAAGCACGCTGTTTTTTGTCATGTTCTTTAAACCATGATTTTTTTTACATTGCAGTGTCTACATTTATTATAACTGAACAAGGAGAAAAAAAGAAGAAGCAAGAAAGGAAAAAAAAGAAAAAGAAAAAAAAAATCAAGAGCACATTTACATTAGTATCCCCATTACACTTACAAATGACTGAGAAAACTATACTTTATAGCATGCAAAAAATCATGCACTATTAAAATAGTACCATTAAGAAAAAATGTTTTACTTACAGTTAACTTTCTCCCTACTCTTCCCTTCTCTTGAGTATCCAAACATTGATGACATGAAATAGGGCATATATGTTTTAGAGTCCCCCACAAGATTAACAAATTCCAAAAAGAACAATATTTCCAGATTTTCTTGTTATGTCATGTTTCACAAATATAATTTTTGTTTTGTAATGCCACAGTTGTTAATTTCCAAGTTACTGGTTTTATTCTCCCAACATTAATGACATGAAGCAGAGCATATGCCCCAGAGTTCCCTATAAGTTTAACAAAGTCCAAGAAAATCCAGTATTTCCAGAACCTTCTGTTCTGTCTTGTTCCACAAACATAACTCTTGTGTTGCAATCCCACATTTGTCAATTTATAAGTTACTGGTTTTATTCCTGTTCATCTCCATCTCAAAAAAACTGTCTCTGTTTCATTTCCAATGCACTTTTGATTCTTCAAATCCACTCTTGTGTTTTTTCCCTTCTCTCAAGTATTTTCCATTGAAACATCGAAAAAGGTCTCACTGTCATGGTTTATCTGTGGTCTCCATCACAAGAAGAACTACAACTAGACTCCTCCTCTGTTTCACAGGGCACCCTTAAACTATTGTATTTCTTCCTTAGCATGTACTTCATCAAAAATGATTTTGTCCCTCCAGGAAAAAAATATTTTGAAGCTAGATGGGTTTGGCAGTGTAAATCTTATGCCTGATTTTTGAAATTCCCTGAATAATGGAATACATTTACTCCCCTTCTGCCTAGTATACAATAAGTAGCCATTCTCAACAAACATTTTGCTGTCTCCCACTTTTAGTACTTTGTCCTTTTGCCACAGTTTTGTCAGAATCAGCTCCTTCTGCTGGGAAGATTGCAGTTTTACTATTAAAAGTATAGGTTGCTTTATCATAGCCAGGTATGAAACATACACACAATGTGGCCTCTCAATTAACAATTCCTATTTTGGAATATCAGTCCAGTTGCTTATTTGTGCTTTCATAAAAATTAAAACAAGCTATTCCTTCCAGCTTCTCTGGTACAGCAGAAAATCTCAGGTTTTCCCTACATACTCTATCCTCTAATTTTATTTTTTTAAACATCTCTTCCTGTGCAGTCTCATATTCAGTCAGCCTTTTCTTCATTTCAATATCCGAGTTTTGCAGTTCCATCACTTTATCTGAATATCTGTTAAAAGCTTCTTCCATTTGTTTCAACCTTTTATTTTTTGAGGTGATGTATTTCATTAGTCTTTCATTTATTTTAGTCAGATCTGTGTGTGTGGTTGCCTTATACTTTCCTCTAGGTTACTGTCAGTCATGTCTGGACCTTGCACTGCATTTTGCTGAACAGCTGCAGTACTTTTCCCAGTCAAGTGGTTTTTTTTTCACCTTTTGTACCAGATTTTCCTTCAGGTCCTCTGTATTTCTTTTTTTTTCCTGGCATCCAGTATGTACACTTACTAGCCAGTAAATGAAATTTACTCAGAAATTTAGGTCCACTGGCTTTCTGTGCTAAGTTTCTGTTTTCACACTGGGAGAACCAGAATAAAGCTGTTACTAAATGTGCAGACATCTTGGAAGTCTCGTTTTAATCCTTGATGTTAGCCAAAAGTGCTCTTTGCACCACCAGCAATATGCCCAAAATTGACTCCTTCTACAATTCATATTGAATTACATATACTGGCAACATAGCCAAGTATGACCATAGATTTTATTAGACCCAATGTTTCTACCCAGAAGAACTTTCAGGATATTTTTCTTCTACATTGCTCTCATTTCTTCCAGCCAATCCTGATATTTTATAACTTTGTGCCTCTCTGTACAAAAGGTATTGTGATCACTGTGTAGCAATTTCAATGATCAATACTACTTATGTCTTTTTCATGAACTACTATATCTGTTTTTCTCACATCTGTTTTTGAACTGTTGGTAATGGGTAGCCCCATGTGATATACACTTCATTGTTCTCTATAATGCTTTGTGGTTCATGTTTCCAATGCTTCTCCGCTACTTCTGTATTGTAATATTGGCATACTTCCTACCATAACAATTCAGTTATTCAATCCCCAATGTAAAATCTTGCCACATTATTGTGCCTTTCAGTGCATAGGTCCTCTGCCATGAGTGCATCATTCCCAGCAAGAAGTGTGTAACGGTTTCTAATTCTTTTTTATAGAAGCTACATTTGCCTGTTTTTCCACATGTTCAATGGACTTTGTAAACCAGTGTGCACATAGTTCATTATCCTGGGCTTCCATTATCCTTTCACTTTCATCTTGTAGTTTCAACTCAACTCTCCTTAGTCATTCCAGTGCCATATCCTGATTAATATTAGGTTTTCCAGGCTATATATATATATATATATATATATATATATATATATATACTTGCCACTATATTAATGGCATTTCCACATTTCTTTCCTTCAAATCTGATCCTTCTTCTTATATTTTTTATTTTGTTTTCTGGCACATTCTGTTGTTGTCTGATTTTTGTCTATTTGTGATTTGATTTCCATTCCCACTTGACACCAGAATGTTTCTGCTAAACTAAGCAGAGAGGTCATCTTGCCCTCATGTTTTAAAACTTTCACTATGTCAGAATTTGAATATGTCAGAATATATGTATGCCGTCCCATGACGACAGATGTATACATGTACTAAACTTTGTGGAGGCCCATGCCTCCTTCAGAGAGAGAGGAATATATGATATTGGTAAATACTGATTTTTATATATCATTTGATAAGCATGAAGCACTTTTCTTGCTTTCTTGTTCAACTGAGCCAATACATTTTCGGGCTATAGTGCTACAGGGTATATGTAAGGAAATTCACCAGCACATTGGAATGGTGGAGGTCAGGGACAATGTCAAGATGACTCTCACACACAATATGATTCACACATGGCTTCCCTGTCAACTCTATCTGCACACTACTGAAGACTTATCAGACACATACACTGAGGATAGTGCTGAATATGATCAAAGGAGTGTCCACATGAGTGATGGATGAGTAGGCCAGGCACCACGTGTGTGTCAACAAACTGCTGCAGGTATGCATGCATTCGGATTTCTCATAAGACAAAGAAGGCAGGTAGGCCTCATCAGACTTGTATATCTCAGGATAGGACTTCTGCATTGAGGTCTTGGTCCCACATCACTATTTAGACATTGTCAAAAGCTTTCTCTGAATCTGATAGATCTTGTCATCATAGCAAATCAGCCTCAAGCATACATGCCAGTACCTACTCACAATCTATGGGACCTTCTCCAGCACTGTCATTAGGGAACATTGTGTATAACACAATTCAAATTTGACACAGTTTCAATCATTGTAACACAACAAGAAAATAAATAGAAGAAAGGAAGCAACAAAACACCAGTGTTGAAAATGACAATGACAGCATGCTGGAAAAAGTTATACAAAAAAAGTAAAGGAAGAAAGGAAAACAAAGAAAAAAGGCACTGTTATATAACAAAAATATTTATGATACAGCTGACATTTGCATAATGTCTGTGGTTTATGGACTGGTGTCATTAGCCAAAGTTCAAGTGGGTAGTCTTTGTCACTTGAAAAACATAATGAGGAGGGGAGATATGATGGTGTGGTTAGTCATTACTACCTATCTAACTACACAGACAGACAAATAACCATGGGTAACAAAATTATTTAATGTACTCTTGCCAACTAGGTGACCCTGAAAAATTCTACTATGCAGGCAAACTGAACTTGTGTGCCGTATCTGGAAATCATGGGTACTGACAGGAGACTGAGCCAATATGTATCACACATGCGGCCTGGCAGTTGATGGAATGGTAATTCTTCCTGTTGTGGTGTCTTTCACCCCATGCTCCAGATGGGGCCGTTATAGCGACTTGAGTGCAATCTATCTCATCAAGCACCTTAGAAAATCATGAAGTTAAAAGTAAACCACCAGGATTGCAAATTCTCCACAGCCAAACACTTTATTATTGTTGTTAAGCACTTTCATCCTTACTGGACCTCACTGTAATGACCTTGGAAACATAGGCACAAAATTTTGGCTAGGCTTCTAAGGGCCTCATGACCAGTAGCCTAGTAACTTACTATGATCCTATGATCCTAATAGAAAATTCTAAAATGGACGTGGTATTATTTGCATATGAGACAAATTGTTGTAGTTTTTTCAATGGTATCTGTCCGTAATATAAATATATCATCTAGAAATCTAAAATATTTCAATATGGAAGGCATAAACTCTGATTTAAAAATAAATTATTTCTCCTAATAATACATCACAGTATTAGCAAATACTGGCATGTAGCCACCCCCATTGTTACACCTGACTTCTGAACTCATAGTAAATATAGTTGAATGATAGTATTATCCCCATCATTTTGACAAAAATGCCAATCATTCTATTACACAAATATTTACAGTCCAATAGTACTGCTCTAAACCATTCCAACCCCACAGTATGTAGGATCACAGAAAATACGTCAACCATGTCCACTGTGACCAAGACCAAATTATCCAAAAATAAGTCCTGAGTTAAGGATTCCAAAAATGCCACAAATCTTTAACCAACTGTTTGTGCATTGGTCCAAACATTTTTAACTTAAAATTAATAAATTTAGCAAGAGGTTCAGTTTTAGAGCCCCTTGCATCTACTATTGGTTGCAGGGGGGGGAGGACTAAATGCATCCTTGTGTATTTGTATTTTCTGAATTCCAAAAACCGTTGGTATCCAAAGATGTTCAACGTTTAATAATTCAACCTCCACTCTAGAAATATCATTCTGTACAAAGTTCATTAAGATATAAATTGATATTCCTACATGAATTATTCAATTCATTAACTGAGGAAACATCATAATGATTGTCATTCATTAATAAGTTATACATTCTATTGTAATAGTCAAAGTTGTCCATAAGCACAACCCCCCCCACCTTTGTCTGATTTCATGACTCTTAACATTTTCTTCTCTAAGAAGTTTCAACAGCTGTACTTAGTCATGTGTTATATTACCATTCAATCCAGACAGTTTCCTATTTAACACTTTTCTAAACCCATTTTTACAAATTTGCTCAAATATTAGTAATGTCTTATGTAGTGGGGGGTTTTGAACAAACCTTTCTTACATAACCCTCAGCCTTCACAGTTGGTAGACATAGTTTTTTTTAAAAACAGGAATAAAAAAATTTTTAATGAGCAATTTTAGTTCAATAATTGGTTCAACAACATCACCTTTAGATGAAGGCACAAAGTACAAACCTCTTTTAAATAAGCTAAAATGTGTGATCCTGACTGATAACTGGCTAAAATTATATATTTTAAAACCACCCTGTTTACCAACAGTACCATACTCATGAAATTCACTCCACAAATTTGCATCGGTCGTAATTTAAACACCAAAATATTCATTGTCATTTAACACATTAGCATCACTATCCACCACGTCAAGTACTGCCAACTCTTTGCATTCATTTTTTTCTCTGCCAATAATTCCTCTTCACATTCAAAGGTCTGTCCCATGGGTTCTCTCCTTGAAACATTTCTCTTACTTGAGTGTTGCTAATTAAACAGTTGTGTATTCTTTTGGATCTGCATAAATGTCTCTCCAAAGGGACTTCCTCATTAGTTTCAGTAAGGTGGTTGATTTAACAAATCCTCTTTCCCCACTGGTCAGCCAATCAACTTAGCACGTTTGATGTGCCTCACATTTCTGATACTCTAACAAATCATGTTGTAGCTTCCTATGTTTCTGTTCAACATTATATTTTACTTTGATATTCACTACTTTAAAGACTGCCACATATACGTTCATATCAAATAATAGATTCCCATGAATAGAGGAATCTAGCTTTTTAATATCATCTGTAAGACTTTGCATCTCCAGTTCATTATGTTTAATTAAAACTGCCACCAGTTCCATTCTGTGCTGATTGAATAACTTTACTAAGTCCTAGGGAAACTTAAAACAGTGTAAAGCTTTTGGAACTATCCCATATTTGTTGCATTCTCTAAAATATGTAGTTTTAACCTGTTTGTTACAGATCTTGGTTAATTTATGCAATTTTAATTGTAATTCCTAGTGGTAGTATATTTGGCAGTATGGCAAATGTGTAAAGGGTATTATGTGGGTAAAACTAACAGAGCATTGAGTAAGAAAATATAGGAACACATACATGATATAAATAGAAAATAGATGAAAATGCATTGGCAAAACATTTGTGTTGCAAAAATTTTCAGGGTTTAATTTTTCGTCGTAGAGAAAATTAAATGCGATCCAAGGGGAGGCCATTAGAAAATATGCTTGAGGAGAAAGAGCTACATTGGCAATTAAGATTGACTTCTATGGTATTCCCTCGACTGATTGATGCTTTAAGCATCCATTGTGCTTTGCAAAGAATACATAATAAACTTTAAGGGGTGGGGTTTTAGATGAGCCATAAAACACTGGATGAGATTTAAACATAAATTCAAATGCCATGGAACAACTAGTCACCGTTCCCACAAGAGGAGAAAATATACTAAATCTCATCATCACAAACATGGGGACAAAATGCTCCACACCGGAAGTATATCCCTCATTGGTGAGATCAGATCACAAACTTATCTCACTGGAAATCCACATCCCGCCCCCACCCCAATCAAAAAAGACCACAGTGAAGAACTTCTCTAAAGCAAACTTCACACTACTCAAGACTGGTGTGGTATCCTTCAAGGCCCCCGAGCCAGTGGAAACCACAACCCAAGCTGGGGAAGCCCTTACAAATGCCTTCTACAAACACCTCCAGGACTGCATGGATCAGGCAATCCCTAATAAAACCAAGACTCTTTCCACCAAGGGCAAACATCCAGTCTGGTGGACCCCAGCCATAAACAAACTTTACAATAAGAGGAGAAAGCTGTTACATGATAGAGCAAAATCTATAAAAGAGAAGACACCCTTGATCATTATTAGTAGAAAAATACGAGCACTCATAAAATCATCCAAGGCCAACTTTGAGAGAAAAATTGCAATAGATTCAAAAGACAATCATAAGGCCTTCTTCAGCTATGTTAGAAACCTGGGTGGAAACTCCCAGATATGCACAGAATTAGTCCAAAATGATACAAAAATCACTGAACCCACAGACATTGCCAACATACTGGCAGACAGGTTCAGTGCAAACTTCACCCCCCTCTCCCCCCCAAAAGGAGAGATAACCATCCCAGCGGAGTGTAGCCTCCCAGACATCTCAAATGCACAGGTGAAAGCTGCTCTCTCTAAAGCTAAAAACACAGCATCAATGGGACTGGATGGTGTCCCCGGCTGTGTGCTACATGAACTCAACGAGGAACTAAACCCGCATATAAGGCAGCTGTTTAATCTTAGCCTTACCACAGGATACGTGCCCAAGGAGTGGCGTACGGCAACTGTGGTCCCACTCCACAAAGGCAGTACCTCTACGGACCCTGGTAATTACTGCCCCATAAGCTTAACAAGCCTGGTCTGCAAAGCTATGGAGAGGATCATAATGGAACTCATAAACAATGACATAGGGGACTTGCAGACATTGGACCCGACCCAGTTTGGCTTTGTCAAGGGCAGATCATGCCTTTTGAACTTGGTCGACTTCTTTGAAACAGTCACCAAGGCCATTGATGAGGGAAAGGCAGTCCATACAGCCTACCTTGACCTTGCAAAGGCTTTCGACACAATACCCCACTCGGGTATTATAGAGAAACTTACCAGCTTAAATGTAAACCCATATGTCACAAGATGGGTTGCAAACTGGCTAAAGGACAGAACCCACAGGGTTAGAGTTGCTGGTGCCATGTCAGACTCCAAGCCGGTCACAAGTGGTGTCCCACAGGGCTCAGTCCTTGGCCCCCTGTTGTTCGGCATCTACTTCTCAGAAGTACAGGCAAACATAGGAGGACTATGGCTGACAAAGTTTGCAGATGACTGCAAACTGGGCCATAGTGGAAAGTACATCGGACACAGATATCCTTCAGAGGGTCTCACGGAAACTGATAACTGGTGCCAGAGCCATGGCCTGAAGTTAAATGCCAAAAAATGTATAGTCATACCCTTCGGGAAAAACAAGGTAACCCCAAGCTACCATATGGGTGGCAATCCATTAAGCACAGAAGAGGTTATCAGGGACCTGGGGACCCAGGTTGACAGTGGCCTTTCTTTTGACACTCACATCGCTAAAGTGGTTAGAAAGACCTTCTACATTGCCCACCTGATCATGAAGGGATTCACATCCAGATCAAGTGAGGTCATTGTTCCTCTGTACTCTTCACTTATCAGACCAATGATCGAGTACAATGCCCCATTCGGGATGTATCTCACCCAACACCTGCAGCAATTGGAGAGACCCCAAAAGTTCCTCACCAAAAGGATAAAGGGACTCCAAAATCTGTCATATGCTGCCAGACTGAAGAAACTCCAACTCTATTCAGTCGCATACCGCCTGCTCAGAGGTGACCTGTGCCTGACATACAAGGCCATGTCCAACCTGGAATTAATGGACATGCTCCACCTCAAAAAATCCAAATCTACCAGATCCACTAGAGCAAGCGACTTAAACCTTAGCACGGATATAAATAGGACATGCTGGAGGGATAGATTTGTCACCCAGAGACTCCCTATGCTGTGGAATAAAATCCCGGTACATGTGAGGCAGAGCACCTCGCTGGCTCTGTTCAAGAGAAATCTTGACCGGTGGATGGGAGATCGTAGGTTTACCCCGGGAATCATCTCTGTGTCACTGCTGGACAGAGGCACAACAAACTAATGGGCACAGTATTTTTTAACATAAGGGGTGGCGTAAGCCACAAAACTTTGGGCTAGGCTTATAAATGTCTTAGGGCAGATAGCCTAGTATAAACCTATGAACCTATGAACATAAAAGCATTTTATTGGTTGAAACAGATTTGAAATGGAGTTTAAAAAAACTACTTTTTTATTGTAAGTTTGTTCTGATGAAGTCTGGTAATGACAAAAGCACTTAACAACAATAATAACGTGTTTGGCTGTGGAGAATTTGCAGTCCTGGTGATTTACTTTTAACTTCTTGGTTTTTACACTCCATTGCCTTAGAAAAGTGTGGCATTTCATAGAAGGCATACATGGTACTGGCTCTCTCCTATGGCGATACTGAGAAATAGATCTGGTTATCCAGATGGGCCAAGAATATATCGAGGAACTACTGCAGTATCCTCAAGTCAGAAGCCTGTGGGTACACAATTGTCTCTAATTTGTCTCTGAATGGTCCCTGTGACAAGTATAGTGAGAGCTATACATACCTTGGTATTCTCAGGAACAGAAACACCATATATTCTCCCCAGTTCTAGCCTATGTGCTCTACAATTTCACTAAAGCATTTATGATCTCCTTGTCCATTCTAAATCCATCACGTCCTTCTTGCTGTGCAAAGTTGGAGTTATTCTGCACGTGTGTTTACGTCTCAAAGGCCTCTAAATGACACTCAGTGCAACTGTCTGCAGGGTAGCAGAGACAAGCTGCTCATAGTGGAATACAGTAAGTAAGGCTAGCAGTAAATCCAAGCATCTTCACCAAATGTAAAGTGACTGAAAAAGGAGTGGGTTCGGTTTTTAGACAGCAAGTGTACACTCTGCACTTATGTATCAAAATGCAAATGAGAATCACAAAAGCAGAAAGAAAGGCTTGTCTAGACAATTAAGCTTCATCTTTTGCACACATTTCTCATTTGCTTCTCAGTACCTATTTATTTGCCTGTGAAGTTCTTTACAAGTTTCGCACTGTTTGACATGAGTGCATCCTATGCCTCTGAATTATATCTCACCTGTGCTTACTTGCATCTAACACACATGTTCACTCTTCAACTGCATAACAACTGTTAATGCCACCCTAAATCTAAACTTCAGCAAGGATTTTCTATTTTTCATTTTCTAATTCTGTTTGCTATATCTAGAATGTTAATCCCTTTATAAACAGGTTCAATATCCAGAATAAATGCTGTGGCTTATTAAAATATTTATGATGTATCCACGCTTATTGTTTTACCTTGTATTGTGGCTATAACAGTATTTGAATAAGTCCTTTCCATGCTGAAACTTGACAGTTCAGCTTCACAGTTGTCAACTGCTTGTGACCTCCACTTGCATTGTTCTAGCCATAATTGCTGGTGAGCTCCACATGCGACTACATCACTCTCTCTACAACAGACTTAATAGCCGCTAATCAATGCAGAAGTGCTCTCCCGCCCTCTTTCATATTTTATTTTTTCAGTAATGAGAAAGGACACTCTGTCTAAGGAGCCTGTTTGTTCACATATGCATAGCAAACTCAATTAACATTCATACAGTCTGCAAAGTTATGTTATAATAAATACTGTATAGTATTTACAGTATGTGATTGTGAAGTTGTTTAAAATACAATCAAAAAAGAAACATAACAATACACAATTTACCAAGTTTGGTCACATGAGGAGTAAAACCACAATTATGTAGCAGAATACATTGCTATGAAGAAAATATCCCTTTTAGTGTAAACAAAATACAAACATTTTGTCACCATGCACAGATTAGTATAGTATAAATTAAACAGATATCATACGGCCAAATGTGCAGTAGTTTAAAATGCTGAAAATAACGCAAACATGAACAGCTAGAGTGCACCAAAACTGGTTACAGCTGGAATGACATTGTGGGTTTCTGTTTAATATGATCAGGTCTTTTTTACATCTTATTTGGCAATAAATAAATACATTAAAATATGAGAAACTGATTAACAGATTTCATTTAAACTAAAAGGCAACTATTTTTTGTAAAAAACATAGCAGAAATTAACTTTTGAAATACATGTTGAATTGTTTTTGTATTTAATTTTGCTTTGAGTTTCTCAAATTCCATGCAGGTTAACATGTCTGATTATTTGCTTGGTCCTTCCATGAAGCTTTATATGCAAACAGAAGCACTTTTGAATTCGGATTGCTTGAATGACTTTTCACGAGTGATGATGGTAAATAATGGTGTAGGCAACACAAACCTGATCTCACTGCTGTGGCCATCTTATATTACTTTAGTTAAAATGCCAAAGTTGTTTACACTCAGAATATATTAATGGCCACAGTTGTGCTCTTAAATGCTAAGTTCTTTCTTTCTGTACAACTCACTCCACCCACTGTGACATTTTGAATCGAAGAAGCAGACGTTGGCCTCAGTTAATTTATTGCCTTTCTATGTAGCCCCCAAGCACTGGCTATAAATCAGACTTTCAAGGTTAGCTGAGGGACATTTAAAGAATACATCTCATTAAATATTGAAACTGTTGGGAATAATGAAGTTTAATTTTCCCATGTGGTCCTGTCTGCATTTAAAAGTAATACACTTAAACAATTAAGAACATTCTGTCTGTAGCCAATTGTCTTGTAGATGGATTTATATGTTTCAGTGTATGGTGTATATGTATACGTGCCTGCTGTAAATTTATATAAGCATATATATATATATATATATATATATATATATATATATATATATATTTTTTTTTTTTTTTTTTATTTATATATATAATTTGTCCACAAACACACATACACGCACACACAGATAATGTAAATGAATGTAAGAATTCCTTATAATTAATTCTGAAGTAGCCTGTCTGGTTCACAGTACAGTGATTCACCATTTTCAGAGTTTAAACAACACCTGCAATGTGATGCATTGATCATGTAGGAGCATCTGCTATGCCTTAATTTATGATTTTGACATTCCACACAGTTTGCTTCAAAGTGTATAAGTAGCAAACATATCAACTTCTGAGAAAGAAAAACAAATCAGTTATTTAACTATATATACATGTAGATGGGGTTAAAACTAAAATATGTACTCATTATATGACATTAATATTATTCAGCAAAAATATAAATTAACTGACCCTGGAGTTCATAAACATGCATACTGCAGTGGTGCTGAAGCTAATCCAAAGAACCCAAGGTGGAAGATGTAACCGAATGGTAATTAGCTAGCAGGAATCTTGTGGTCCACGCTGCTGCCAGTTAGGAAACCTGCTCTCAGAAATGGCAGACTCGGGAGGTGGGGTCCCACAGTTGTGGCTGTTTATGCCATGAAAAGAAGTGATGAGCATGTAGCAGACTGGCAGTGGAAGGCTACAGTGCTTTCCACACATTTAGACCAACAACAGTAAAGACAGGGATTAAAGGTGGAGTTGCCTCGATCTACATAAGCAACAGATACAATTCCAGACTGGTTGAACATAATGATGCCATGGAGCTCATCCATGCACAGTTCTCTATAAACAAGATTTCTTATCATGCCCTGGCCAATTACAGGTTTCCCTCTATGAACCACAAAGCTCACAACTCTTATCTAGACCTGCTAGAGGCTCTCATTATCCAACCAAATACCCTATTCATTGGAGACTTTAACTACACCTCTGCAGACTGAGAAACATACATTGCCACTAACTCCCTGGCACAGTGTTTCCTGGAAGTTATCAGCACAAGCACTCTGGACCAGATAGTGTATACTCCAACCAGAGGATCAAACACATTGGACCTAGTGGTCACCAACATGGGAGAGTGTTATAGCCCCTCTGGGTTATGTCCTTATTAGTGAGGTCAGACCATAAAACTGTTTTCCTTGAAATTATAATCAACCCAACTAAACCCACAATAGTTAGAAACTATTCTAAAACAACCTACTTCCTATTAAGTGACAGTTTGTCAAAATCCATGGCTCCGCCAAACTCTGAAAACCCAGCCACACATGCAGAATTATTTACAGAAACCCTATACAATCATGTAAATGGCTGCATTGAGGCTGCCGTACTTACCAGAAATAAGCCCATATCTAACACAAAAAAATAAACCCCACTGATGAGATCCTTAACTCAGCCGGATATATAACAAAAGAAAAAAAATCATGGCTAGAATCAGAAATAGCAACTCTGCTAGAGATGAGAGCTCTCTGATTCAGCTAAACAAGAAAGTAAAAAGTCTCATAAAGTCCAACAAGGCCAATTATGAGGTCAGGACAGCCTCCCTGGCTAAGGATAATCTTCAGCTATATCAGGAACCTTAAAAGTAACACTCACCAGTGTGCAGAACTGGTGATAAATTGCACAGCCCTCACTGATCAGAGTGACATAGAGAACCTACTAGCTAATAAATTTAGTTCCAACTTCACCCCCACTACCCCCTGTGAAATCCCTTCTTACATATAGCCCCCAATTATCAACAGTGAGCAGGTCCTGGTGGTGCTCGCTATGACCAAAAACACTGCCTCATTGGACCCCAACAATGTCCCCTAAATAGCCTAAAACATGATCTAGCAACTATAGCCTTAAAACAGGTTACATGCCAGGTGAATAAGGGCTTCACTGTTCATCCCTCTTCATAAGGGTGGAGTATCAACTGACCCTGGGAACTACAGGTTCATCAGAATAACAAGACTGACAAGTCTGATATTCAAAGCCATGGAAGAAATAATTATAGAAGTGATCAGCAAGGACATTGGCAATGTACAGACACTGGACTCATCCTAGTTTGGCTTTTTTTTTTATATAAGGTCTTGCCTACTCATCCTTGCAGACATCTTTGAGAGGGTCACCAAAGCTACGGATGAGAGGAAAATGGTGAATTCCGCCTACCTTAACCTGATCAAGACATTCGATAATATACCTCACTCAGGTATCATTGACAAACTCTCAGAACTAGATATAAATCCCTACGTAACTCACTCAGTTGCTGGCGTGTTGTCCCCACACCTGCTTGGCATCTGCTTCTTGAAAGTAAAGTCTAATGTCAAAGGCTTCTGGCTCACCAAGTTTGCAGACGACTGCAGATTGGGAGCTATTATAGATTCCCTCCATGATACAAGCATCCTACAAGAAGGTCAACGGTAAGTATATTAATCCACAGCTAACATACCCTCCTCACATAACTCTTGGCTACCTCTTTACCCCACCATATAGGCATCCAAGGAATTTTGGAAAAAGGGTTACATGGATACGTTTATAAAGACCCAAGTGTTAGTTAGGCTGATATAAACCTATGAACATACATGCTTAAGTATATGTACATACACTGTGTAGTGATGCTACAAGAATGGCTGGAGGCCATGGTAAATGGCCTGCAGCAATTTTTATATCTATTTTTATTACTTTAAATGAGAAGAAAATAGCTGCATAGGACATTGGGAATGGGGGATGCAGCAATCACAGGAACATACACAAGGACACAGGAGAGGTAAGAGTGAGGGTGGGAAAGCATGAAAGATACATTTTTGGAGGCACAGACATCCATTTCCTTTCTTTTTTTTTTTTTTTCCTAGAGAACGAAAGATGGAGAAGGATGTAAGGGAAAAGGAAAGGGTGGAAAGATGGTAGGGGAGAACCAGGGGCACACTAAACTAAAACTCAAAGACCAATAAGGGAGGTGCTGACACAAAAGGCGAGAGGGATTGACAGTGGAATTATAGACATACAGACAGAGAGAAGACATTGCTGAAGGGGAGAACTGTACAACAAACAGGAGAGGGAGTTCACACATGAGGAAGGGGAACACCATGATAAGTGTTTTGTTCCTGTTTCTACACTGCCTAAACTGGAACCAGGGAGAGATCAATCACTACCCTGACTAGTCCTCCTACTGGACCCTGCCTGTGGTGGTGAAGGCAAAGCCAGACAGCATTGCAACTTTTGAGGCTGCACTTTAACCTTATCCAGGCAGACAAGGCAGGCTTCCATCTGCCAGTCCAGCAGCTCCTCTATCACTTGTGCTAACACTTGCCAGGTGACAAAATGTGAACCTCTGGCAGTGCCACTGGATTAAGAATAGCACTCCCAACTGGTGAGTGACTACCAGCAGAGACTAGTGACACCACCTAGCCACACCCTGCTCTACCAGATGGGGTTGGCAGGCCTGGAGCCAAGTAGGGTGCTGACAGGGGATAGTGGGGGTGGAGACCTATGCCACACCACAGGAACAATTGTAGAAAATGCAGCAGAAAATGTTAACATAAAATAAAAATTAAAACTGGTATCATAGGGATGTTGGATTGCAGATGTAATAACCAGTGAGTGGCGTAGTAGCCTTGTGGACATGCCTGAAGGGACATGGTCTGAGGCACGGCAGCAGCTATGCAAAGCAACACCCATTTAAAGGCACTGCGCTGTACAACAGGAGAGGAACAACCATGTACAGCAAGCAAAACAATGAAACATGCCTTGCAAAAACATAAGATTTTTTTACTATGCACCAGCCCGCATAGCATGGCTGTAGAAAATAAGCAAGCATTATGCTAGGTGAAGATATGAACAACAGAGATGTATATTGAAATAAAGCATGGACAATATGCTGCTAAGGAACCCACCCAATACATAAAGCAGGCCACAAAATGCAACCTTCTTCCATATGATCCCCCGCCCTCACCCTGTCCCACAGTACACCCCCTGGTCCCCAAGCACAAATATATACACACATTTATACACACACGCACACACACACGCACAAACACACACACACACACACACACACACACACACACACACACATGCACACTAGCATCAGCACAAATCTCACCCAACCTGCTTGCCCTCCACCCACACACAATCAACCCCCCCCCCTCCACCCACATATACCCTGAGCTGGTCAGTGTGCACAGATCTAAGCTTAACAACCTCCTTGAATGTCAGGCACTGATGAACAAGCAGTGCAGGAAGACAGAGATGGTCATCTCTTTAGAAATAAGTGATGTGTGTATGCAGTGAATATGTGTGTTTTGAATGTGGGTGTGCAATAGTGGGCAAACCAATGAAACAAAGATAATTTACATCTGGCAATGCAGACAATGACATCTGTTATACACAAGCTACACTACTATATTAAAGTACTATATAACTTTCATTGAAACCTATAAAAACTATGGCAGCAGTGAAAGGTGAGTTGCAGCACTTTAACAAGCTACTGCAAAGGTTTTACTGATGATCATACAATCTCTGGCAGCGGACACATATAAGTTGCAGTATTACAACGGACTACTATATAATATTACATGAAATCATGCCAACTCTTTGGTTGGAAACCACTCTATTCTTTACTGGAACAGGATACAATTCTCCATAAATCTTCTCCTGAGCTGTAAAACAATAACATAAATTCAACACTTACAAAAAAATCGACACGGATACTACAAATAGCTCTATGGGAAATTAGAGGGCTTAGATAAGCCTGGCGTTCTTATAGGACATTGCAGTAGCCCCTTCTCTGACATGTTCTTTCAATCTGCTTAGAAGATCAGGATGGTGCCTCCTCAGGTCACTGAAGTAGAGCTAGCAGTGTGGGAGGGCTGTGGAGCTGCAGTGGGGCTTGCCCCCAGCATAATTTACCGTAGTGTATTTTTTTAAATGCTTCTGTGCTCTGTAGTTTCATGAAAGTGCTTTTCTGGAGAAATTTACTTTCGTGAAACCGGAGAACACAAGAAGGAAAGACAAAAAACAGTGTTTGGGCAAGCCCCCCCCCCCCTCACTACACCCCTACTACTTAAATCTACTAACTCCAAGATCACACTATAGTGGGGAAACAGGTAAATTCCTTTTCCCCCACTGTAGTGTGCTTTGGTGCTGCAGTATTTCCTGTTACCTTTCTTATCGGTTCGTAGAACTGATTTTCGTGAAAGTGCACTTTCACGTAAGTGGCCCTCTACTTTTCTTTTTTGAAATAATTAAATTTCAACAACGAAAAGTAGACCCATATATATATATATATATATATATATATATATATATATGCACAACTATATACAGATAGTAAGATAGATATAAATGATTACAGTTCAGAATGCAATGTGAACTGCACTGCAGTATCAGAATGCAGACAATGTGAACTGCACTGCAGTATCAGAATGCTGGCTGCACTGCAGAATCAGAATGCAGACAATGTGAACTGCACTGCAGTATCAGAATGCTGACAATGTGAACTGCACTGCAGTATCAGAATGCAGACAATGTGAACTGCACTGCAGTATCAGAATGCAGACAATGTGAACTGCACAGCAGTATCAGAATGCTGGCTGCACTGCAGTATCAGAATGCAGACAATGTGAACTGCACTTAAGTATCAGAATGCTGGCAATGTGAACTGCACTACAGTCTCAGAATGCAGACAATGTGAACTGCACTGCAGTATCAGAATGCTGGCAATGTGAACTGCACTGCAGTATCAGAATGCCTATAATTTGAATTGCACTGCAGTATCAGAATGCTGACAATGTGAACTGCACTGCAGTATCAGAATGCCGGCAATGTGAACTGCACTGCAGTATCAGAATGCTGGCAATGTGAACTGCACTGCAGTATCAGAATGCCTATAGTTTGACTTGCACTGCAGTATCAGAATGCTGACAATGTGAACTGCACTGCAGTATCAGAATGCCGGCAATGTGAACTGCACTGCAGTACCAGAATGTTAGCAATGTGAACTGCACTTCAGTATCAGAATGCAGACAATGTGAACTGCCCTGCAGTATCAGAATGCTGACAGTTGAGAATGTGCACACAATTAAGTGTGTTTGTACAGGTGTTGGTGGGTTATGGTTAGAGTAAGGGGAAAAGTAAGGTGAAAGTTATGGAAGTGTTTTTTCCAAGGTAAAAGGTATAGGGTTAGGGTTGGGGCAGGGGCAGGATTATGGTTGGGATTTTGGTTAGTTACTTCATAAAAGCAATACTGAAAAGAATATGCAGTCAATCTTTGTAATATAAAATTCATAAAGTAAATTACATGTCATAGCAGCTCAAGCTAAATAAAAAAAGTAATAATCGCACAAAGTCTATCATTGATTGGAAACATTTCTTAAAAACAGCAAATCCAAAAAGTGAGTACATACAGCAAAAAAAAAAAATCAAAATGGCAGATGCATTAAGAACAACATTGCTACTTACTACCCTCATCCTAAGAATATGTCTAGGCTGTATACTTATCATAGATAACAATTACAGCTCCACCCTGAAACATTTTATACAAACCCTAAACCAGACGTTATGATCAAGCCATCAATTGACCTAAACAGTTACTTAAAAATTGCATATAATTTACCACAAAACAACTCTATATATCTAGACCCTTCTGTTACAAGAATTAATTCACCTTGATATTTTTGTCAAAGAAGTATATACAATGTGATACCCCATGGTCCTTAAGCTGCTTAATAGAAGATGTCCATTTCAATAATGAACCTCCACAATGCCTACTCTTACAATACCATCTGTACCAAAGGAAATACATCAAAAGTATAAGCAATAAACAGACTGAATTTCAAACTGGCTGCTACTATGAAAAAAAAGGATGTCATAGCTATTACTGAGTCTTGTCTTGGTTAAAAGATGATTTTTGTCCTTCCAATTATACTTTAGACAAGTTGTATGTGCACAGGTACAACTGACCCTTCATATAGGTTTAGTCTTCTATTACTAATAAGAAACAAAGCTAACACTGTTTTCAGAAAAGTTGTTACTGCTTCCCCAACTTAATTAGATAATGTTTCATATTGTCTTAAAACTGCATATTAACTTACATATAGGAGCTGCCTATGTACCTCGGCCTCCAGACCTACAATATTTAAGCAAGTAATATAAGAAATATGTCCAGCAAGACCCTTGCAAAACACCATTATCATCCCACAGATGGCACAGAGGACTAAAGGCCTGACCTTTTAGTGAGCTACTTCCTCTGCCAAGGGCTCACAATGTGAATACTTTCACCTTAATTTCCCTAATGTGTGACCTTGAGCAAATCACTTAACCAGGCAGTGCCTTAGGATAATTGGGGAATATGAGCTAGGTTCCTTAATCATCTCCTAGACTGCATGCCTAGTAACTGCATTTGAGCCAGTGGACCTATAAATAAACAGGATTGTCAGTCTCCAAGAGCTCTCTCACAAATTGTTAAAGACCTAACCATACCTACATTAGAAACAGATTATGGCTCACTTCTATACTTAGTCCTGATGGTCATACGCCACTGCTGCATTAAAAACTTTAGTGCAGCCCAACATATAAGTGAGTACTGTCCCATATTTACTATTAGTTCTTAAAAAACACTTATTTCACAATACATACATTGTAGAACTATATCTGAGAGTATGGACATGCATCTATTTACACATCTCTGTGCCATCAACTAGATACACCTGTACAACCATAATGGTCCTGAAATTGCCTTAACTTATTTAATCGATCAGCTTACTACTATTCAAGATAAACTTTTCCTGTTGAATCACAAGAGACAGAGAGTTCAAAAGTGTCACTGGTTGAAAACAAATTAACATTGTTCTAAGAAAAACCAGCAAGAGAACAGCTTTCACTAAAAGTACCTAGAATAAAAAAAACATAACAGAAAAACAACAACCATTGCTAAGGCAGCCTACCTCAGAAGGAAGCAGGTGTATTGTATTCAAATCCAAAACTTTTAGAAGGCATTAAAGGATTTGGCAGGGCCCTTAACCAAAGCAATTCAACTAGGTAACCTCCCTTTGGACAAAGCATTTGCCCATGATTACAAAGAATACATTGTAGAAAGTACTAATAACAGAACTACAGCTAAACATTATGAATAATTTCTCCATCCCACAAACATATCCAAGCATAATACTTCTTCCCAAAATGTCACCATAAAGAAAATTGCTCAAAATGTGTCCATCAACTCTTGCAACAATCAAAACTAAAAAAAGAAACAACATTTATTAAATTAGAGCAAGCCTTCCTTAAGATGGCTACCCATTACAATCTAAACCATCCACATTTATGTTCAAAGTTTGTCTCACAAAAAGAACCAGGCCAGCTCTGTTCAAACATGATTACAAAACTCCACTATCAAATGAAATCACACCATCCTTTCCATAAGATGTATGTGCCTTAGGGAACCATTGCAAAAATCACAAACATATTTGAACAATTTTTTGTACTCTGAGACCTTAGAGCATATTAATTATAATCCAATATGTGATATGTAATACAAGTTTCATACTGTATATAGTACAAAAACCTCCTTTTGCCACCTGAAAATATCTACAACAAATACATATAAGGATTACTCTCAGATGGAATCTTCATTAGCATTGACATGACTTGTGTCTTTGAATCAGTGGAGCAATCATATCTAATCACAAAAGGGGTAAAATAGGATTTTAAAAAGGAGTGATTGATTTGGGGGGTAGATTATTTATTATTTATTTATTTAACATTTGTTTGCAAGGTTAGTCAGACAACAAGTGTCCATTTTCAGCAGAGTCCTGGGGAGTAAAATTCCATAAGTTTACAGAGAGAAGAACATTTTACAAGAGACTTTACAGAGTAGTAGCATAGAGATGGTAGACTTTACAGCAGTTAGTATACAATAAGAGAATATTCCCCCTTTTGGCTGAAAATACAAGTGTACAAAATATACAATGAGAGTAGATAAGAACCTGGTAGAGCATTGCAATATATTTCACAACTGAATAAGAATATATAAATGTTTAAGTTTTCCATATATACATTCAAGCAAATATAATATATATATATATATATATATATATATATACACACATATGCACACACACACACACACACACACACACACACACACACACACACACACACACACACACACATGTACATACACTCATATATTGGTTATTGTACACACATGGATAGGTATAGTTAGATGGTGATGTCTGTGTTGTCCAGGACAGATGGGGTGTAGAAATAGTATGTGAACGAGGCTTCAGGGGGTCAATTACAGTTGCATAGATGGTTGCTGAAGATGTATGTTTTAAGTAGGCTTTTGAAGGAGGGTGTGAAGTTTTGTAGTCTGAGGTCAGGGGAAGGCTGTTCCATATTTTTGCTATTTCATGGTCAAATAGTGATTCCCCAAAGTTGTTTTTGCATGTGATGGTTTTGATTAAGGCTTTGTTGGAGGACCGAAGTTGTCATTTGAATTGTAGAAGTTCAGCATGCCAGTCAGGTTGGGGGTTTTCTCAGGATAGTACAGAATTAGATGAGCTAGGCTAAGTTGATGGTACCTTAATAGGTTTGGAAATTCAAGTCAGAAAAGTTTATCAAGGTCAGTTTTGTAAAGATTAGTTAGAATTGGGGATGCATAAAGTAAAGTAGATAGGAGGTGGGTCCTGGCTATTGCAATTCAAAATTCGCTGATTAGATAACTTTTACAGCGATAGAGGGAACCTAGCTTTTTGTGGACTTTAGTGATGGTTGTTGTTTTGTGTGTAAAGGAAAACACAAAGATCAATGCATGTTAGGTTCAAGCAAGGCACCCTTTATTACTTGCAGCAAGGAGACAAAGCATGTAGGTACAAGGTTTGTCTGATTTTCCATAGTTCAGCCTACAGTTTTTATACAGTTTTCTACAAGTTCACAGAAAGATGCTATTATTAGATTTGCTGCTGACATGGTCAAATAAATGCTGTCTTGCAAAAACATGTTTTTTAAGAAAAACAACCTGGCCTTGAGTTTGTTTCAGCTTCCCTTAGTTTCTCACAATTCTTTCTCTAGTTCTGATATGATACATTCAAGGTACAGTCCTGGCCTCAATATACTTTCTGCTGACCATGGTGGATTTACAGACATCCATTGTTCTCTCTTCAGAGCTTCTAGCAGCTGCATATTTTCACACAGAATAAGCAGAATAAATGTATTAACTCCTTTTACCCCTTAATACACTAAACCTGCATATTGCAGTTGTACATTTTAATACACTAAGCCTACATATTGCATTGCAGTTATACATTTTCCTAACAATGTGCTTTGTGAATTTGCGTTGCCGGTCAATGGTAACTCCTAGGAGTTTAGCCTCAGTAACGGGGGTGATTTGGGTTTTGCTAGTGGAGAGTATAGCGAAGGTAAGGCTGCTCGTTTTAGTAGAGTGGAATAGCATTAGTTGTGTTTTCTTGGGATTAGTATGAGTTGTGAGTTGTTAAGCCAGTTCTCTATTTCTGAGAAGGCTTCTTGGGCTTTTTGTTGGAGAAGTTGGATGTTGGGTGCAGAGCATATGAGAGTTGTGTCATCAGCATATTGGACTATGTTGGCTTTAGAGGTACCTGAGTGGAGTTGGTTTGTGAAGATATTAAAAAGAAGGGGTCCTAGGAGTGAGCCTTGCGGCACAACTAAGGAGGCTGGGAGTTGGGGGATAGACAGTTACGCCACTTGACGGATTGTTGGAGGTTATCTAAATAGCCTTTAAACCAGAGTAGGGTGGGGTTGTTAAGGTTGATGTCAGAGAGACAAGACAATAGTTTATTATGTGAGACAGTGTCAAATGCCTTGGATAAATCTACGAAGGTAGCTGAGACAAATTTACCTAGATTCCTGTTGGAGTATTAGTGAATTTGAGTATGGTAGTGTTGGTGCTGTGGAATGGGTAAAATCCATGTTGGGTTGAGGACAGAAGGTTGTTGGTGAGGAGATAGGAGAGGAACTGGTGATGAATACATATTTCTAGGATCTTAGGGAGGGGTGAGAGAATTGCAGTTGGTCGATGGTTGGAAAGGTCTAGGGAGGGGCCACCTTTGTGGAGTGATGTGATATATGAGGTTTTCCACAGGAGTGGAACAATGTGTTCGGTGATGGATCTATTTATTAGAAGTGAAATGGGATAGGTTATAGCTGTGGATGCAATTTGGAGGCATTCAGCAGGAAAGTTATCAGCTGCAAGGGTGGTTGGTTTGAGCTTGGATATAAGTATTTGGATAGTAGAGGTAGGAACAGACTTAAGTGTGAAAGGTATGGTATTGATTTGGGCCTGAGGTGGTTGTGGGGTGTTAGAGGAAGTGATGTTGTTTAAGAGTTTGAGTACTGAGGAGGTGAAATAGTTATTAAAGCTGGAGGCTATGTCCAGGTCTGCACCTGTTGTATTGAGTGTGGGAGTGGTGGTTCTTCCGGCCTGGAGGATGTTATTTATTGTTGCTCAGAATTTTTGCGGTTTGTTACTGTATTTGTCTTGTTGAGTAATACAGTAATTTTGTTTAGATGTTGAAGACACAGCTTAGTTAAATGTGTAAGATACCATGCATGACCTGAGCAGTTGTGTAGAAGAATAGGAAGTTAGAAATTTGAACACTTAGTAATTTGAGTTTAAGGTTCACAAGTTCATAGGTTCATAGGTTGGTACTAGGCTATCGACCCTAGGGCCTATGCAAGCCTAGCCATAACAATTCCCTGGCTATTTCTTCCCACACTATTTACTTCTCTGGACCTCTATCTAGCAGGGTGACTGACATGATCCCCAGGGTGAATTTCCTATCTCCCAGCCAATCATCAAGGTTCCTTTTGAAGAGGGCCAAAGAGATGCTCTGCTTGACATGTATGGGCAGTCTGTTCCAGAGTCTGGGGAGTCTCTGGGTCAGGAACGCATCCCTCCAGCATGTTTTGTTCATTGTGATGACAAGGTTTAGATCAATGGAGCATGTGGCTCTGACAGATTTGGATTTCTTTAAGTGTAGCATGTCCAGCAGCTCTGGGTTTGACATGGCCTTGTATGTTAAGCAGAGATCACCACTGAGTAGACGGTATGCAACAGAGTATAGCTGGATTTTTTTTAGATGATCAGCATAGAGCATCTGCTTTAGGCATGTGATTCTTTTAGTGAGGTATTTCTGCAGCCTTTCCAGTTGTTGCAGATGTCTTGAGAGGTATAAACCAAACGGGGCATTGTATTCTATAATGTGTCTAATGAGGGATGAGTACAGTGGGATAATGACCTCCTTTTTTTCTGGATGAAAAGCCCTTAGTGATGAGGGTGCCTCATAGAAGGATTTCCTGACTGTTGTGGCGATGTGGTTATCGAAGGTGAGACCACTGTTCACCTGTGTCCCTAAGTCTCTTATCACACTTTTGGTGTTTAGTGTACTGCCACCTATGTGGTAATTCATGGGTACATGTTTTTTCCCAAAGGGGATAACTATACATTTCTTGGCATTGAGTGTGAGCCCATGGCTCTGGCACTAAGCATCTGTTTCTGTAAGGCCCTTTTGTAGAATATCCACATCATTTGGGGATTCAATAATGGCTCCCAGTTTGCAGTCATCTGCAAACTTTGTTAGCCAGTGTCCCTTAGTGTTGGCCTGTACTTCAGAGAAGTTGATGCCAAACAAGAACGGTCCCAGGACTGAACCCTGAGGTACTCCATTTGTCACTTGTCTGGAGGTGGATTTGGAGTTGGCTACTTTTACTATGTGGGTTCTGTCAGTAAGCCAGTTGGCAACCCATCCATTGATTGATGTAGGGATGAATGCCCAGCTTAGTAAGTTTATCTATGATTCCAGAGTGGGGGATGCTGTCAAAGGTCTTGGCGAGGTCCAGATAGGCTGTGTGGACTGCTTTACCCTTGTCCACAGATCTGGAGACTGATTCAAAGAGGTCAGTCAGGTTCAGGAGACAAGATCGGCCCTTCACAATCCCAAACTGGGTGGGGTCCAGTGTTTGAAGGTTGCAAATGCCTTTGTTTATAAGTTCCATGATAATACATTCCATGGCCTTGCAGATCAGGCTCGTTAGACTGATGGGGTGGTAGTTCCCAGGATCCAATATGGATCCCCCTTGTAGAGTGGAATAACTGTAGATGTGCGTCACTCAGCGGGCACAAAGCATGAGGTGAGGCTATGATTAAACATGACACTTAGGTGAGGTGCCAGTTCATTTTGTAGTTCATGTAGTACACAGCCCAGGATGTCATCTGGGCTCATGGATGCTGTATTCTTAGCTTTGGAGAGTGCATTTTTTACCTATGTGGCTGTTATTACCAGAATTTGGCAATCTTTCAGTATTGAGATGGGCCATTTAGTGGGTTAGAGGGAGGCGAAGTTGGCACTGAATCATTCTGCCAGGATATTGGCAATATCCTTGGGATCAGTATATTTAATAGGTTCATAGGGCCTATGTAAGCCTAGCCAAAAAGGTACCCTGGCTTTCGCCACCCAAGAAAATTATTTTCCTGTGCCCCTGTCGAGCAGAACCACAGAAGTGATCCCTGGGGTGAATTTCCTATGTCCCATCCAATCATCAAGATTTTTCTTGAAGAGTGTTAATGAGGAACTTTGCTTGACATAGATGGGTAGTTTGTTCCAGAGTATGGAAAGTCTCTGGGACAGGAATCTATCCCTCCAGCATGTTCTGTTTATTGTGGTGACAAGGTGTAGGTCCCTAGAGCATGTAGCTCGGAGGGATTGGGATTTTTTTAAGTGGAACATGTCCAACAGCTCTGGGTTTGACATAGCTTTGTATGTTAGGCAGAGATCACCTCTGAGTAGGCAATATGCAACGGAGTAAAGCTGGAGTTTTTGAGATGGTCTGCTTAGGGTATCTGTCGAGGCCAGTAATCCTCTTTGTGAGGTATTTCTGCGGCCTTTCCAGTTGCTGTAAATGTCTTGTGAGGTACATACTAAAAGGGGCATTGTACTCTATAATGGGTCTAATGAGTGATGAGTAGAGGAGAACAATTACCTATGTTTTCCTGGATGAGAAACTTTTTGTGATGAGGTGTGCCACATAAAAGGATTTCCTGACTACTGTGGTGATGTGATTATCAAAGGAGAGACTACTGTCCACCTGTGTCCCAAGGTCTCTTATCACACTTTCGGTGTTAAGTAGACTACCACCTATGTGGTAGTTCATGGGTACAGAGTTTTTACCAAAAGGGATGACAATGCACTTTTTTGCATTGAGCTTGAAGCCATGGCTTTGACTCCAGACATCTGTCTCAGTGAGGCCCTTTTGTAGGATGTCCACATCGTTAGGAGTTTTGATTATGGCTCCTAGTTTGCAGTCATCTGCAAACTTCATTAGCCAAAGACATTCTGTATTAGCCTGTACTTCAGAGAAGTAGATACCAAACAGGAGGGGACCCAGGACTGAACCCTGTGGTACTCCACTTGTCATTGGTCTGAAGTCGGATTTGGAGTCTGCTACTTTCATAGTGTGGGTTCTGTCAGTGAGCCAGCTGGAAACCCATCTTGTGACATAGGGATTTATACCTAGTTTAGTGAGTTTATCTATAATTCCAAAGTGGGGGGATGGTGTCAAAACCCAGGGCGAGATCTAGATATGCTGTGTGAACCACCTTACCCTCATCTACAGTTTTGGTGACTACTTCAAAGAAGTCTATCAAGTTTAGGAGACATGATTTGCCTTTTACAAACCCAAGCTTGGTGGGGTCCAGAGTTTGGAGATTACCAATGTCTTTGTTTATAATTTCCATGATGATACATTCCATGGCCTTGCAGATCAGGCTCATCATGCTAATGGGGCGGTAGTTCCCGGGGTCCGTGTTAGATACCCCTTTGTGGAGTGGGATAACCATCGCTGTGCACCATTCAGTGGGCACAAAGCCTGAGGTGAGGCTATGATTGAACATGGTACTTAGGTGGGGTACCAGTTTGTTCTGTAGTTTGTGTAGAACGCAGCCTATGATGTTGTCAAGTCCAATGGATGCTGTGCTCTTGGCTTTGGAGAGTGTGGTTTTTACCAGTGCAGCCGTAATTACAGGAACTTTGCATTCTTCCGGTATAGAGATGGGCCCTTTAGGGGGTGAGAGGTGGGTAATGTTAGCACTGACCCTATCTGCCAGGATATTGGCAATATCAGTTGGTTCTGTATGTTTAGTGAGGCTATGATTGAACATGGTACTTAGGTGGGGTGCCAGTTTGTTCTGTAGGTCATGTAAACGCAGCCTGGGATGTTGTCAGGTCCCATGGATGCTGTGCTCTTGGCTTTAGAGAGTGTGGTTTTTACCTGTGCAGCCATAATTACAGGAGCTTTGCATTCTTCTGGTATAGAAATGGGCCCTTTAAGGGGGTGAGAAGGGGGTAAAGTTAGCACTAAACCTATCTGCCAGGATGTTGACAATATCAGTTGGTTCTGTATATTTAGTGCCATAGTGCTGTAACTCAGAGCAGATCTGAGTGTTGCCATTGAGATTCTTGAGATAGCTATAGAATACTTTGTGGTTGTCTTTAGAAACAGTGGCGATTTTGTTTTCATAACTAGCTTTGGAGGGTGTTGTGAGAGATCTCAGTTTCTTACTGAGGCTGACCAGGGAGTTCCTCCAATCATGGATTTTACTCTTTTTTGCAGAGTTTCTTTCTTCTGTTGTAGAGTTGGTTTATGGCAGGGGACCACCAGATTGGCTTCCTTTTTTTGGCAGCCAGCATCTTGGTTCTGTTAGGGATAGCACAATCCATGCACTCGTGTGAGTGCTTATAAAGTGCATTTGTGTAAGATTCAGCAGTCGTACCTCTGTTGTCTGTCTGCATGGGTGTCATGAAGTTTGCCATTTCTGTCTTAAGAAGTGTGAAGTTGGCTTTGGAGAAATTTTTTACGGTGGTTTCCCTAATGGGGGGTGGGGGCGAGATGTGGATGTCTAAGGTGATTAGCTTGTAGTCAGATCTGACCAACAAGGAATTGACCTCTGGTGTGGAACACCGGTCACCCATGTTGGTAATAACCAGGTCTGGGATATTGCTGCCCCTGGTGGGGGTGTAGATAAGATGATTCAAGGCATTGGAATTTATGAATTCCAGAAAACGTTGAGCAAAAGAGTTGGTACATGAGTAGTTTTCCCCAGTTAATGGTGGGTAGTTGAAATCGCCCATTATTAGGGTGTTAGGTTGTGCCCTAATATTTTCCAGTGTATCAAGAAATGAGGAGTGGGAATCCTGGGGCATCATGGGGGATCTGTAGCAAGCTACAATTTGGATTGTGGTCTTGACCAGAGTTAGTTGCACTTGGATAATCTCAGATGCATTATGCTGAGCAACTAGCCTGGAGGTGTGGATATCCTTAAAGAATATGGACACGCCTCCGTCTTTAGGGTTTCAATCCCGGTTAGGTGGCCGAAAGGTGTTGTATGAATTATAGCCTGGTAATGCAGGGTCTCAGGAGCCTTGAACCAGGTCTCTATCACTGCACAGATGTCAATGTTCTCCATTTTAAGGAGTGCCTCAAGTGAGTGCATTTTGAAGTTTAGACTTCTAGCATTGAGTAGTATTACCCTCAAATTTTGCTTGCTTGTACCTGTTACAGTGGAGAATTTGTCATTTAAACTTTGCCTAAAAAAGGCACTATAGGATGGCAAGAGCCTTAACCAGTATCTGGAATCCCAAGGGCGACAGGTGCAGGCCATCTCTGGCAAAACATAGTGGTCTGTCGATTATGTCATCCCAGGCAGACAGATACTGGATATCCTTAAAATGACACCAGAAGCTTAGCCAATTGTTGAAGTCAATTATTTTGTCCTTGTACTGTGGTATCATTCTGGGTGATGGCAGGATGCTACTCAGAGCTAGGGTCATACCTGCCTGGGCTATAAGATCAGAGAGCTCCTCCATGTTTCTTTTCATGTAGTCCAGGGAGGTAAATCTCAGGTCATTCACACCAACATGGACAATGGCAGAGTCATATTTGTACTTGTTGTGGAGTGACCTGAGTGCGTGCATTATGTGGCGGATCTTGGCACATGACAGGCAGCTGACAGTAACTTTCTCCTTGTTTCGCCTGGTGAGTGGAACATCAGCATGCCTGACTATAGAGTCACCTATAACTAGAGGGTTGGGTATGTTGTTATGCCTTATGGGCTGTGGTTGGGTGGTACACTAAGTTTGTGGGCTATGTGTCATTTAGGTTGTGTTGGGGGGTGGAGGTTACTTGTGTTTCAGCTTTGGAGGTCTGTTGCTTGGGAAGATTTTTATTGAGAGCCTCCGTGAATGTAGGTATGTGTTTTGTCTTTCTATGTGTGTGTTTTGGTGGTGTAGGTTTTGAGGGACTATGTGATGAGTGTGGTGTGGTGCAAGTGTTTACCCTCTCCTCTTGACTGTCTAGTCCAGTCTTGGATGAAGAGAGCTTTGCTTCCTGTTTGGCTATATAAATGCCTCTCTCAGAGGTTGTAGTGTTGAGTGGTAGGAGGAGAGGGTTGTCTGTGTACATGAGCCAATTGCTGCATTGCCCCAAGATGACCAGATTCATCAGGTAGACAGGAGAAAACACTGGGAGCTGACCCATAGACATGCCTGGATAGGTGCTTATTTATTAAGTACTAAAAAACGTTTTCCTCTACACAAGTGAGGAAAGTTGAGTGCTGTAGTAATCTGTAACTTATTTAGTGCTTAAAATGAGTTCTGAACAAGTGCTGAGCTCAAAGAAACATATTTGAGTACTAAAACTAAAAAACTGGCTAGTTCTATGGGAAAATTTGAAGAACAGACTTTATGGCACCGGGATTATTTTAACCCTAGCTAAGCGGCAATGCATAAAGTGTATTTTTTTTTAATATAACAGTAGCAAATGAGCAAACTGATTTAAACAAATTAACCAATTAACCTATAAAAAGCTAAAAATGGAGCCCAATTTCAGCAGTCTTTGATCAGACAAGTTCTAACTGAAAGATGGCCAGGATTAGTACTCAAGTTATACAAACAAAGCTAGATTCAGCAGGTCTGAATATAGTCTTGTGCTACAGCAAACAAGGCATACCCATTTCAGAAAGAAACAGTTCAAATAATCAGGCACAATAAGCCTTTAACCAGAAACTCCCAGCTCAGAAGGGCAGACTCTACCCTCTCCTCCCACAAGAGTGCAGACCACACCTTCTTAATGTAAAATAACTGTCCCTAAGCCCAAGTGCGTAGACCAGAACTAATACACCATTAGAATAACAGACATTAAGCCTTCAATCAGCAACTCCCAAATTAGAAGGATGTAAGCAACCTCTTCTGCCACAACAGTGAGGACCACAAACATTCGTAACGTAAAGCAACTGGTCTGAAGCCCAATTGTTTAAACCAAAGGCTTAGAATAACAATTACAATTTAATCAGGCTACTACCAAGCAGCAATAAATGCAGCAGAATAAATACAACCGGGTACTTTTAAGAAGAGGCAAAATTAAAATAAGGTAATAAAGCAGGAAGAAAAACAAATACAGTAAAAGCAGATGAATAAAGTGCAATTTTTTAATTCCATTCTGTTGTATCTCAGAGCAGATCTGAGCATTGCCATTTAGATTCTTGACATAGCTATAGAATGCCTTGTGGTTGTCTTTGGAATCTTTGGCAATTTTATTTTCATAACTAGCTTTGGAGGATTTTATGAGGGATCTCAGCTTCTTACTGAGGCTAGTAGGGGAGTTCTTTGCATCCTAGGATTTTCCTCTTTTCTGCAACAGTTTCTTCCTTTTGTTGTAAAGTTTATTTATGGCAGGGTACCACAAGATAGGCTTCCTTTTTTTGGAGGAGAGCATCTTGGTTCTATTTGGGATGGCACGAGTTATGCACGAGTGGATGTGCTCGTACAGTGCCTTAGTGTTGGATTCAGCAGTCGAAATTTCAGTTCCCATCTGCATGGGTGTCATGAAGTTTATCACTTCTGACGTGAGTAGCATGAAGTTGGCTTTGGCAAAGTTTCCTTACTGGGGGGTGGGGAAGGGATTTGGATGTCAAGGGTGATTAGCTTACGGTCAGACCTGACCAACGAGGGGGTGACCATAGGTGTGGACCATCGATTTCCCATGTTGTTAATGACCAGTTCTAGGATATTGGAGCCCCTGGTGGAACTATGGATTAGCTGATGTAGGGCATTGGAATTTATGAATTCCAAGAACCGTTGGGCAAATGTGTTGGTCCACAAGTAGTTTTCCCAGTTAATGGCATAGTAGTTGGAATCACCCAGTATTAGGGTATTTGGTTGTATCATAATATTTTCCAGTATGTTTAGAAAAGTATAGTGAGAATCTTGTGGCATGGTAGGGGATCTGTAGCAAGCTACAATTTGGATTGCAGTCTTACCTAGTGTTAGTTGCACCTGGAGAATTTCAGACGCATTGTGTTGGGCAACTAGCCTGGTGATGTGAATATCCTTGGTGAATATGTACACTCCTCCACCTTTAGTGTTTCGGTCCTGATTTGATGGCCAAAAAGTGTGGTAAGAGGTGTAGCCTGGTATTGCAGGGGTGCTCTCTGGAGCCTTGAACCAGGTCTCAGTTACTGCACAGATATCCATGTTCTCCAATTTTAGGAGTGCCTCGAGAGAGTGCATTTTGACGAATAGACTTTTAACATTGAGTAGCATTACCTTCAGATTTTGCTTGCTTGTGCATGTTACGGTGGTGGTTTTGTCCTTTGAACTTTGCCTAAAAAGTGCTTCTGAAGGTTTTAATGCAATTTTATTTTCATCCAGGAAAAAAAGTATGTATATTTATTCTCAATTTCAGAGTTTTGTTATCTTTTATTGTGAACAGCTTTGCAGCTTGTTTCCACATGATTCACAATAAAGATAGATGTTGCAGGAGGTAAAGCAGCTATATTTTAGGTAATAAAACTGGGGATGCCATTGCCAAAATCAGCAGAAATTGAATCTGCAAATCAGAGAAAGAAAATGCACAATGAACTATGAATGGAATAGTTATTACTAACAATTGAGATTTATATTCACACAAGCAAGTAATAACAAAGCAAATACTTCAATCAGCATTTGTATCATACTCTGCAAGTAAACAGGGAACTGGTAACAAATCAAAGATGTTGTTTTCTCAAATAGTATAATTATGACTACAAATGAACAAGATGTAGTAAGTGATGAGCAAATTTGTATGAATGAAGATGCTATAGCCTGTGCTGCATACATGCAAAGAAAGTTGAATTTACAAAAAGAGTGTTACAAAATGAACATGATGGATGGAAGGACATAAAAGTGGTAGTGGTAGTATAGTTTTACACTATCCTTATGTTAACAATGAATGCAGCTAAAACAATTAGATATTGTGACACTGGTTTGTCACAAAGTGATGGTAAGTTATTAGATATGCCATAGAATGAAGAAAGTTGCATCAAAGTTTCAGAACTGTCTGGAAGACAGAATGTCAACTCGTCTGTGTACAGTATTGGTTTAAATATGGGTTTTTGAGTAATATTGAAGTTATTTTACATTGTATGGTACTGTGGTTAATTAATAAGATTTCACTTACATTACATAAAATGGAAATGCTTCAGTAACATAAATGGGAGTGTGAAGTTAAAACTAATTACACAGGCATTGGAGTTACAATGCTAAAATGATTGGGTAGATTATAAGTGATGCATAATGTTTGCAACTAAAATTATGTCAATATGGTTTATGATGTATAATCCTTCCGACTAAAGATTATGTCAGTGTGGTCTGTTTTCATTTATATAAATTTATGATTGCCTATGTCATAAGTTATAATTTAATAAAGATGTTCCCTGTTTAAAAATGTATCATGGAATTTCAATAGCCATGACTTCAGGAGCAGATTATCACACTGTAAAAAGAAAACAACCTTCAATACTACATAACTACAGAACTATGACATGAGGACCCAGAGAAAACTATTTACACATTCTGGATGCTCCTAAGCCATGGAACTCAGTATAGGAATTTGAAAATAATATTTACAAGGCAATAACATCTTCTACCTGAGTTGGTATGTAATCAGATGTTGCTGCTCTATGGAAAGAACAATGACACACCATCTTTATCTTTGATCATTGACAGAAAGAAACCAAAGTGGAATACTAAATATTAGCTGTATACAAATGCTCATCTTTCCATGAACAATCCCAAGATGAAAGGTGTTTGCCTCAACTGAAGGAGGGTAGGAGACATTTAAATCTAGCTATGTACAAATCCCAGACAATAACCAAAAAGTCTTCTCCGTCCTCAAACCTATCAAATCTGATGAGCATGGTCTGTATTTGTGCCATGATGCTAAGGCCTGGAACTCCTTACTTGTATCCATCAGGTCTATACCCTCCCTCCAGTACTTTAAAAAAAAAAAAACATGCTGAAAGCCTTCCTAGCTAAAATCTGTCTCTGTTCTTCCTCATCCCCAATATAAAATATATCCCTAAATCTGAACAAGTACCTGTTCATACCTTATACCTCGTTTCTTCGCCTTCTTCACTCACCTCCTTACTTCAGTCAATTTCTCTCACTGACTCTCTAGATAAATAAGCCATAACCCTGTTATTTTCTTCCACTTCATATCGCAATTCCTGGCACCTTTAATTTCTCTAAACTGGCTAAAAGTTCTCTAAATATTAAATCATTGTTATATAAGTTGTATCTATTCTTAAGCAATGTTTTCTCATTATGTCTAGTTTGGTATAATTGTTTAAACTGTAGGAAATGTTGTCTTTTATTGTTTTGTTTAGAAGATTTGTAAAATTATTGTTCTTAAAATATTTTTTATGCTGTATCCAGGACTGTATGTAAGCTTCTGAGCCCCCCACCCCCAAGCTTCTGTGTTGGAGGGAAGCCTTCTAGCTTATCAGTGGGAGTGGTAAGCACTAGGTAACTTTCAAAGGAAAAAACTTCAAAGACCAATGCACATAAGGTTTAGTTAAGGCACTTTTAATTGACTTGCCGCAAGGAGACAAAAACATGCAAATACAAGGATTTTTCTAACTACTAACGGGAAGTATGTTCATTCTTATACTATTTTACAAGACATGGCCTTCTATGGCTGACGTAATCAAACACAACTTTCAGTATTGTTCTACAGCAGATGTTACTCAGATTTTCTCCTGACATGACTAGATTTGTGAGAAACTTTTCAGAAAAATAACCTGGCCATGGTGACCATTAATCCGTTTACAAGCATCTATTGTACAGTGTTACATTTCAAGGTACTTTTCTAACTCAGATACAAGCAATTTGAAAATAATATTTACAAGGCAAAAACATCTTTTACCTGAGTTGGTATGTAATCAGATGTTGCTGCTCTATGGAAAGAACAATGACACACCTTCTGTGTTGGAGGGAAGCCAATTCCTCCTATCCTCCTTCAGTTGAGGCAAACACCTTTCATCTTGGGAAAAGCTGATTGCAGTTCATATTTTCAAGCAGGCTTTGTACTAATTATCTGTAACTTCTACAGCAGTGTATTTTCTCATAGCACAGCGGAACTTCTTGTCTAAGTTTCATACAAGTAGTATTATTCTATTCATTATTTTCCTAACGCAAGCAGAAATCACCTGCTTCTCAGTAAATTTCCAAGGCACAAGCAAGATTTTAGCTAACAATACAAGGTCAGAAAGCAACTGCAGTTTGTACATATTTATGCAGTATGAAATAGAATAAATGTGTTGACCCTTTTCAAGCTCTAAATGCACTACGCATATTGCTAATACACACATTAATATATATTTTTCTAACAGTAACCTATCTACCACATAACGAGTGGTTCTGGCACAGAAATTGTAGTTATTGGCCGTTTGGGCAGTTTTTCCATCTCTCTCAACTTTCTGATTTAAAAGCTCGCATTTGCACTTGTTTCCCCCCTTTTCTGTAACTAGTTTAGTCCAGATACAGATTCTTAGTTTTAGCACTTGAATTTGCTTATTCGTGATCAGCACTTGTTCAGAACTTGTAAGCACTAAATAACCTACTAATTACTACAGCACTCAACCTTCCTCATTACCTAGAGGAAAACAGTTTTGGTACTTATTTTCCTCACTTGCTTAGAGAAAAACAGCTCTTGTACTCACTTTCCTCACTTATCTAGAGGAAAATAGTTTTTTATTCAGGCGTGTCCAAGGGACACTCCCAGTGTTCTCTCCTGTCTATCTGATGAATCTGGGCATCATGGGGCAATATAGAAATTGCCTCATGTACACAGACAATCCTCTCCTCCTACCACCCAACACTACAACCTGTGAGAGATGCACTTATCTAGCCAAACTGGAGGTAAAGCTCTCTCCAATCAAGACTGAACTTGACAGTCATGAGGAGAAGGTAAACACTTGCACCACACCACACTCATCACATAGTCTCACTAAATCTACACCACCAAAACCCACACATAGAAACACAAAAACATTCACAGAGGCTCTCAATAATAATCTGCTCAAGCAACAGAGACCTCCAAAGCAGAAATGCAAGCAACCTCCACCCCCAACACAACCCAAATGACACATAGCCCGCAGACTCAGTGTGCCACTCAACCACAGCCAATAAGGCAAAACAACGTACCCAGCATACTAGTCATAGGTGACTCTATAGTCAGGCACACTGATGTCCCACTCACCAGGCTAAACAAGGAGAAGGTTACTGTTAGCTGCCTGTCGGGTGCCAGGATCTGCCACATAACCCACGCACTCAGGTCACTCCACAGCAAGTATAAATATGACTCTGTCATTGTCCATGTTGGTGTGAACGAACTGACACCTACCACCCTGGACTACATGAAAAGAGACATGGAAGAGCTCTCTGATCTTGTAGCCCAAGCAGGTATGACCCTAGCCCTGAGTAGCATTCTGCCATCACCCAGAATGATGCCGCAGTACAAGGACAAAATGATTGACTTCAACAATTGGCTAAGCTTCTGGTGCCATTCTAAAGGGATCCAGTATCTGTCTGCCTGGGATGACATGGTCGACAGACCACGATGCTTTGCCAGAGATGGCCTGCACCTGTCAACCCTGGGATTCCGGATACTGGCTAAGGTTCTTGCTGCCACTATAGTGCCTTTTTTAGGCAAGGTTCAAATGACAAATTCACCACCGTAACAGGAACAGGCAAGCAAAAACTGAGGGTGATGCTACTCAGTACTAGAAGTCTAAATCTCAAAATGCACTCACTCAAGGCACTCCTTAAAATGGAGAACATCGATATCTGTGCAGTGACTGACACCTGGTTCAAGTCTCCAGAGAGCACCCCTGCACTACCAGGCTATAACTCATACCGCACTTTTCGGCCATGTAACCTGGACTGGAACACCAAAACTGCAGGTGTGTCCATATTCATTAAGGATATCCACACCTACAGGCTAGATGCTCAGCATAATGCAGCCGAGGTTATACAAGTATAACTAACTCTGGGCAAAACTGCAATCCAAATTGTAGCTTGCTACAGACCATCAACCATGCCCCAGGATTCCCACTCCTCTTTTCTTGATGTACTGGAAAATATTAGGGTTCAACCAAACACCCTAATAATGGGCGATTTCAACTACCCCACCATTAACTGGGAAAACTACTCATGTACCAACTCCTTCGCTCAACGCTTTCTGGAATTCATAAACTCTAATGCCCTGGATCAACATATCCACACCCCCACCAGGGCAACAATATCCTAGATCTAGTCATTACCAACATGAGTGACCAGTGTTCCACACCTGAAGTCAATGCCTCATTGGTCCGATCCGACCATAAGCTAATTACCCTAGATATCCACATCCTGCCCCCACCCCCATTAAGGAAAACATGGTAAAAAATTTCTCCAAAGCCAACTTCATGCTTCTTAAGACAGAAGTGGTGAACGTCATGACACCCATGCAGATGGACAATACAGTTACGACTACTGAATCCTACACAATTGCACTTTATAAGCACTTACATGAGTGTATGGATCGTGCTATCCCAAACAGAA
The DNA here is from genome assembly GCF_019279795.1 of Protopterus annectens. Classification (NCBI taxonomy): domain Eukaryota; kingdom Metazoa; phylum Chordata; order Ceratodontiformes; family Protopteridae; genus Protopterus; species Protopterus annectens. The sequence goes on from NC_056748.1 coordinate 440,984,340, forward strand.
CCAAGACACTATACTCCAAAAAAAGGAAGCCAATCTGGTGGTCCCCTGCCATAAACAAACTGTACAACAGAAGGAAGAAACTGTTGCAAAAGAGAGCAAAATCCCATGAGTGGAGGAGCTCCCTGGTCAGCCTCAAGTAAGAAGCTGCGATTCCATGATAAAATCCTCCAAAGCTAGTTACAAAAACAAAATTGCCACTGATTCTAAAGACAGCCACAAAGCATTCTATAGCAATGTCAAGAATCTCAATGGCAAAACTCAGATCTGCTCTGAGTTACAGCACAATGGCACTAAATATACAGACCCAACTGATATTGCCAACATCCTGGCTAACTTTACCCCCCTCTCAATCCCTAAAGAGCCCATCTCTATACCAGAAGAATGCAAAGTTCCTGTAATCACAGCTGCACAGGTAAAAACCACACCCTCCAAAGCCAAGAACACAGCATCCATGGGACCAGACAACATCCCAGGCTGCTTTCTACACGAACTACAGAATGAACTGGCACCCCACCTAGGTACAATGTTCAATCATAGCTTCACCTCAGGCTTTGTGCCTGCTGAATGGCACACAGCAACGGTTATCCCACTCCACAAGGGGGGAGCCACCATGGACCCCAGGAACTACCGCCCCATTAGCCTGACGAGCCTGGTCTGCAAGGCCATGGAACATATCATCATGGAACTTATAAACAAAGACATTGGCAATCTCCAAACTCTGAACTCCACCCAGTTCTGGTTTTGTAAAAGGCAGATCATGTCTCCTAAACCTGATAGACTTCTTTGAAGCAGTCACCAAAGCCGCAGACAAGGGTAAGGTGGTTCACACAGCCTATCTAGATCTTGCCAAGGCTTTTGACACCATCCCCTACTCTGGAATTATAGAAAACTCACTAAACTAGGTATAAATCCCTATGTCACAAGATGGGTTGCCAACTGGCTCACTGACAGAACCCACACTGTGAAAGTAGCAGACTCCAAATCCAACTTCAGACCAGTAACAAGTGGAGTACCACAGGGTTCAGTCCTGGGTCCTCTCCTGTTTGGTATCTACTTCTCTGAAGTACAGGCTAACACAGAAGGTCTTTGGCTAATGAAGTTTGCAGATGACTGCAAACTAGGAGCTATAATTGAAACTCCTAACGATGTGGACATCCTACAAAAGGGCCTCACTGAGACAGATGCCTGGTGTCAAAGCCATGGCCTCAGTCTCAATGCCAAAAAGTGCATTGTCATCCCCTTTGGTAAAAACTCTGTACCCATGAGCTACAACATAGGCGGTAGTATACTTAACACCAAAAGTGTGATAAGAGACCTTGGAACACAGGTGGACAGTCATCTCACATTGCCACAGTAGTCAGGAAATTCTTCTACATGGCACACCTCATCACAAAAGGTTTCTCATCCAGAAAAAAAGAAGTCATTGTTCCCCTCTATTCATCACTCATTAGACCCATTATAGATTACAATGCCCCTTTTGGTATGTACCTCACAAGACATCTACAACAACTGGAAAGGCCGCAGAAATACCTCATAAACAGGATTACCGGCCTCAAACAGATGCCCTACACAGACCGTCTCAAAAAACTCCAGCTTTACTCCGTTGCATATCACCTATTCAGAGGTGATCTCTGCCTAACATACAAAGCTATGTCAAACCCAGAGCTGTTGGACATGCTCCACTTAAAGAAATCCCAATCCCTCCGAGCTACACGCTCTAGGGATCTAAACCTTGTCACCACAATAAGCAGAACATGCCAGAGGGATATATTCCTGTCCCAGAGACTTCCCATACTCTGGAATAAACTACCTATCTATATCAAACAAAGCCCCTCATTAGCACTCTTCAAGAAAAATCTTGATGATTGGATGGGAAATAGGAAATTCACCCTGGGGAATACCTCTGTGGCTCTGCTTGACAGTGGCACAGGAAAATAATTTTCTTGGATGGCAAAAGCCAGGGTACCTTTTTGGCTGGGCTTGTATAGTCCCCAGGGCTGATAGCCTAGTACCTACCTATGAACCTATGAACCTATGCTTTGGTGCTTTTCTCCCTGTGCCTCCTCTGAAAATGAACATCTACCAGTCTGACTTTCCCAGTAATCAAATGTTAGTAAGTAAATAAAAAAAATAAAGCCATTGAAAATCATCTGCTTGAAGTTATTGGTACCCCTGGAATCACCGTAATCATTCTATAATATTTCTTTGTTAGTTTTTTATTTCCAAAATGTGCATTATAAACCATTCTACAGCTTTATAATCAATCAATGTTCATTTTAAAACTGAACACCTTTCCTGGAACACTTGGACAAATTATAGATGCATATATTATCAGACAGCTCCAAACTAATTAAAAAAACACAACCAGCCACAGCTGCCGATATCAAAAGAAAAACACTACAAACAGCAGCAGTTGTTTGTAAAATAATTTTAGTAGCAGCAAAACGCTATGCGGTACCTCGGCCCTTTGCTTTCAAGGGTACATCTTAGAGTCCACTAATACCATAAATACAAGGTAAACCCCACATTCAATAATTAATTAATTGCATACAATTAAATCCTTAAAGTGCACAAAACCTATTATACAATGCATAATTCTTCCTTTCCTACTTACTATATTTTATTCATCAAATAAATACTCTATACTTATTTAAATATTCTTATATACTAATATATTAATAACTTTAATATTTTTACAACATTTTGACATATTTAAACATTTTGAAAATTCATTTTAAACATTTAAACCAAATTAACTTCCAAGCTGAGTCCCCCTAGGGAATAGTGTGCCAAAGTTCAGAATTATTTTACTTTCCAAACTATTCAATTTCTGACTCATTTCACCTTCTATAAATGAACTGGGACTGGCTAATACAATAAAAAAGAATGAACTGTCATCCCCACCATGTGTACTACAAAAATGTTCCCCAACTGTACTCCTAAAATTCCTGTTACGAATGTCTCCCAAGTGCTCCAAAATTCTCCCTTTAACTGCATTCTTGGTCTGTCCTATGTATCATTTGGTAACATTACAGCCACACCCCACTATATATACCACAACATTTACGCGTAAATCTTCCTTTACAAGTAATTTTGCATCCATTAATATTAGGACGAGAAATGTTTCTTATTTTCCTACAAACTTTGGAATTTCCACAAGCATAGGATCCTACCATCCCCTTATCTACAGTAAAATTTTGTATATTCAACAGTTCCTTCAAATTTAGATATCTACTATAGGAAAATTTAACCATCCCAGGGAACAAATCTCCCACCATTTCATCTAGGCATACTATATGCTAGAATTCTTGAATCAAAATTCTTATTGTAGTAGATAAAGGGGAAAATTTAGACACAAAATACGCATCCTTCCCAAAACAGTTGTGCTTCAAATTTCTTATGCCACATGTTTCTTTTCTGAAGCTAGTGCCATAAGCTCCATCAACGTTTCCCAGGCTATGTTTTACCACCCTGTTCAAAATCTTTTCATTATAACTCCTTTTCAAAAGTCTTTTCTTACTCTCTTGTAAAAATTCTATTTTACATCTTTCTTCTGAAGTGTTCCATACAATGCATTTAAATTCTCCAAAGGATAGTGAATCTAGCAAGTGGGGAGGGGGGGGTGCATACTCTCAGCAAACAAAAAAATTGTTAACTGCAGTAGGTTTTCTAAATGGTCTATACTGTATTTTAAATGCACTGTCAATATAAAATTCTACATTCAAAAATTGGATAGTAAAATCACCCATACTCATACAAAATTTCAAGCTATGAAAATTGACATTTATCTCCTCCATAAACTTCCCAAACTCAAGAGGGTACCACCTACAGATGAAAAACAAATCATCTATATATCTTCTGTATAGCACCACGTTTTCTCTATAAAATCTAGTACTATATATGAATTGCTTTTCAAACCAACCCATATATATATATATATATATATATATATATATATATATATATATATATATAAAATAGCATATGTTGGTTTTGTGCACTTTAAGGATTTAATTGTATGCAATTAATTAATTATTGAATGTGGGGTTCACCTTGTATTTATGGTGTTAGTGGACTCTAAAATGTATCCTTGAAGGAGAAAGGCCGAGGTACCAGATGGTGTTTTGGTGCTACTAAAATTATTTTACAAACAACTGCTGATGTTTGTGGTGTTTTTCTTTTGAGCTCCAAACTAATGTTGGATTACTGACTTTTGCTTCTTAAAGGAGAAACTGGTAAAGGAAGAGAGCTAGCTGATATGATAGACCAAAGGAAGGTTGGTATATTGTGTGTGCAAGAGACCAGATGGAAGGGGAGCAAGGCTAGGTGTATCGGAGGTGGTTTCAAATTGTTTTATCATGATGTGGATGGGAGGAGAAATGGCGTAAGCATTATTCTGAAGGAAAAGTATGCTAAGAGTGTTTTGGAGGCGAAAAGAGTGTCGGATAGAGTGATGTTTATGAAGCTGGAAATTGATGGTGTAATGGATGAGAAGAAAAATTTTGGAGTGAGTTGGATGAAGCAGTGATGACTGTACCCAAGGGTCAGAGACTGGTGATTGGAGCAGATTTCAATGGGCATGTTGGTGAAGGGAACAGAGGGGATGAGGAAGTGATGGGTAGGTATGGTGTTAAGCAAAGGAATGCAGAAGGTCAGATGGTAATGGTTTTGCAAAAAGGATGGACATGGCTGTGATGAATATGTATTTTAACAAGAGGGAGGAGCATAGGGTGACATACAAGACTGGAGGAAGATGCACCCAGGTGGATTATATTTTATGTAGAAGGGACACTCTGAAGGAGATTGGAGACTGTAAAGTGGTGGCAGGGGAAAGGGTAGTTAGGCAGCATAGGATGGTGGTTTGTAGGATGATATTGGTGATCAAGAAGAGGAGGATGGGTGTGAGGGCAGCACCAAGGATGAAATGGTGGAAATTGAAAAAGGTTAATTGTGAGGTGATGTTCAGGGAAGAGTTAAGACAGGCACTGGGTGGCAGTGAAGAGTTACGGAATAGCTGGGTAACTACAGCAGAGCTAGTAAGAGAGATGGCTAGAAAAGTGTTTGGTGTGACATCTGGAAAGAGGAAGGGGGACAAGGAGACCTGGTGGTGGAATGAAGAAGAACAGGAGAGTATACAGAGAAAGAGGTTGGCGAAGAAGAAGTGGGATTGTCAGAGAGATGAAGAAGGTAGACAAGAGTATAAGGATATGAGGTGCATGGCAAAAAGAGAGGTGGCGAAGGCTAAGGATAAGGCGTATGAAGAGTTGTATAAAAGGTTGGACACTAAGGAGGGAGAAAAGGACCTGTACCGATTGGCTAGACGGAGGGACCAAGCTAGTAAAGATGTGCAGCAGGTAAGGGTGACAAAGGATAATGAGGGAAATGTACTCACAAGTGAGGAGAGTGTGTTGAGCAGATGGAAAGAGTACTTTGAGGGGTTGAAGAATGAAGAGAATGAGAGGGAGAGACGGTTGGATGATGTAGGGATAGTGAATCATGAAGTACAATGGATTAGCAAGGAGGAAGTAAGGATAGCTATGAAGAGAATGAGGAATGGAAAGGCTGTTGGTCCAGATTACATACCTGTGGAAGCATGGAGGTGTTTAGGTGAAATGGCAGTGGAGTTTTTAACTAGATTGTTTAATGAAATCTTGAAAAGTGAGAGGATGCCTGAGGAATGGAGAAAAAGTGTTTTGGTACCGATTTTTAAGAATAAGGATGATGTGCAGAGCTGTAGTAACTACAGATGGATTAAACCGATCAGTCACAGCATGAAGTTATGGGAAAGAGTAGTGGAAGCTAGGTTAAAAAGGGAGGTGATGATTAGTGATCAGCAGTATGGTTTCATGCCAGGAAAGAGCACTACAGATGCGATGTTTGCTCTGAGAGTGTTGATGGAGAAGTACAGAGAAGGTCAGAAGGAGTTGCATTGTGTCTTTGTGGATTTGGAGAAAGCATATGACAGGGTGCCTAGAGAGGAGTTGTGGTATTGTATGAGGAAGTTGGGAGTGTCAGAGAAGTATGTAAGAGTGGTACAGGATATGTACGAGAGTAGTGTGACATCGGTGAGGTCAGCAGTGGGAGTGACGGATGCGTTTAAGGTGGAGGTGGGATTACATCAAGGATCAGCTCTGAGACCTTTCTTATTTGCAATGGTGATGGACAGGTTGACAGACGAGATCAGACAGGAGTCCCCATGGACTATGATGTTTGCAGATGACATTGTGATCTGTAGTGAGAGTAGGGAACATGTGGAGGAGACCCTGGAGAGGTGGAGATATGCTCTAGAGAGAAGAGGAATGAAGGTCAGCAGGACTAAGACAGAATATATGTGTGTGAATGAGAGGGAGGATAGAGGAATGGTGAGGATGCGGGGGGTAGAGGTGTCGAAGGTGGATGAGTTTAAGTACTTGGGATCAACAGTTCAGAGTAATGGTGAGTGTAGAAGAGAGGTGAAGAAGAGAGTACAGGCAGGATGGAGTGGGTGGAGAAGAGTTTCAGGAGTGATTTGTGACAGACGAGTACTAGTAAGAGTTAAAGAGAAGGTCTACAAGAGGGTAGTGAGACCAGCTATGTTATATGGGTTGGAGACAGTGGCAGTGACACAGTGGCAGTGACAGAGCTTGACGTGGCAGAGTTGAAGATGTTAAGATTTGCACTGGGTGTGGCGAGGATGGACAGGATTAGGAATAAGTATATTACAGGGTCAGCCCAGGTTGGAAGGTTTGGAGACAAAGCCAGAGAGGCAAGATTAAGTTGGTTTGGACATGTGCTGAGGAGGGAGGCAGAGTATATTGACAAAAAGATGCTAAGGATGAAGCTGCCAGGTAACAGGAAAAGAGGAAGGCCTAAGATAAGGTTTATGGATGTGGTGAGAGAGGACATGCAGGTGGTTGGTGTGACAGAGCAAGATGCAGAGGACAGGAAGAAATGGAAACAGTTGATCTGCTATATCGACCCCTAATGGGAGCAGCCGAAAGAAGAAGTAGAAAACTTCTTAAAGGAGAAACTGCATTTTCATCTAAAAATCCTCACTGCTAACTGATTGGCTAGGAGTATTTTTGCCACATTATTAATCCTTTTATATTATCTAACTGCCTCTTAAGAAGAAAGGAAACCAAAACATGTAAAATTTAATATAGTTAACTCAGGGTAACCAATCAAAGGCAGATGTCTGCTTCATACCATTGATTACAGACCCAAGTATAAAGTCAGTTGCTGAATATCAGTAAATACTTGGTGGTGCAGCAGTTAGCGTCTGCATGTCCTCCCTGCAGTCAAGTGAGTTTTAAAGGCATGCAGATAGGTGCGTGTGTGTGTATGTGTGTGTCTCCTGTGAAGGTTGGGCACTGGGCTGGCACCTCAACACAGTAAAAACACCACTGCCAATCAATCGGCAGACCGGTGATCCATTATGGTGATGCCTAACAGGGAAAAGCCGAAAGATATTGTTTTTACTTATCCATCATAATGAACTTACATTAAGAGATAGTGGATCCTGTTAACATATTTACAAACACAGATGACTGATTTTCATGGACTTTGCTAGTAACATTTTGCTCCATTGATAATCTTTGTGAACTGATTAGCATAATCTTAAAAAGGAAAAGAACCAAACATAACATTAAAACAGTTTGTTAGAATAGATATCCAAAGGCAGATGTAGTCCACTTTATACTATTGATTTCAGATCCCAGTATCCTCTATCTTCCCATAATGCTCTTCCACAACCCCATACCGTGGTCTGTTTAAACAGGCGTAATTTGTACTGCTGTGTGGTCAGTGTTTACCAATTGGTACTTAGCATGTAGATGCCTCACTTGTTTGTTTCTACAGAGAAACAGAATAGTAATTATTTTCTTCCTGGTTACAAATCAACAAATACCTTCTGTATGAACCCTAGTAGATTACCTTAATCATTCTGCTTTATTTGTATATCAGAAATGTTGGAAAGATCTAGCCTGACAGATTGAGGTCTCCTATCATAGCACATCACTTAACTCTTTCTTTATCCAGCTTATCACAATGTTGGGAGCCTTAACAAAAAACTTCCACTCCCTACAAGCCCTGGAAAATATTGATATATGCATTATCACAGAGACTTGGTTCAAGACCAGTAAAAACATTCCATCAATGCAGGGTTTTAATTTTTATCACACATTTGGGCCAACAGCTATAGACAAAGGCACTAAAGGTGGCAGTGACTCCATATTCTTAAAAAACAGTTCACCTCCAGAGTCATTAAATAAGATAACTATCTAGAACTCCTCCATGTCCAACATATTAAAAAAACAAAAACATATTGTATCATTGCAAACTATAGGGCTCCCTCTATATCCCCTTGGCCCAGACCTCCTACCTGACTAGTATGGAGTCCCCATGTATTAAACCAAATGACATTCTCCTAAGGGACATCATTTACCTCTCCATAAACTGGGAGAGATATACATCTCCAAGTGTATATGCCTAAAATTTTCTGGACTTCATCAGTACAAACTCACTGGTCCAATTAATCCACCCTCCAATCAGGGGTAACAGAATCCTAGAGCTGGTCCTTACCTATCTAAGGAAGCTTTGATCCTCAACAACTGTAGCTTTCTCCCTGGTCAAATCAAACCAAAAATCAATCATATTCACCATATGACTTAAGTCTGAAGCAACTTACTATATCTCAGTGCTCAAAGATTATGTGACGGCTAATCTACTAAAACTGAGTGATGACCTGACTAAATTCAAAAGCTCCTTCCATCTTGGCAACTCCACTGCTTATGCAAAATCCCTTGATGACAGATAATATGCACGTGTAAATAGCTGCATAGATGCATCTGTCCCCCCACAGAAATAAAGACAATGTCAGATTCAAAAATAAACCCCTATGGTAGAAGTCAAGACAGGTTATATCATAAAAGAAAAAATTCATTGCCTGCAAAAATAAATTTAACTCTCAGGATGCCAAGAATGTTCTTGCTAATCTAAAGAAGGAGCTCTGGACCATGATGAAATCAACCAAAGTCAGATGTGTGGTAAAAATAGCCACTCAGGTGAAAGATAAACACAAATCCTTCTTTAAATATGTTATTAACTTCAGAAACAATACCCAACACTGTGCAATGTTAACATGATATGATATCACATACTCCCACTGAGGATGTTGTTGATCTACTAGCAGACAAATTTAAATGAGACTTCCCTCTCCCCTCCGATATTCTTAGATCACAACCTACATCTACTCCAACCGCAAACCTCCCAAAAACAAGTTTCAAGGCACTATCTAAGGCCAAGAGCACTACTTCTATGAGACACAGACAACATATTATGCTCCCTGCAGGTCAGCCTGAAAAAAGACTTGTCAGATCCCTACAGAGGCTATTCAGTATCAGCCTCAAAATAGGCTTCATGTCAGATGAATGGAGGACAGCATCACCGATTCCCTTACACAAAGGTGGGGATTCAACTGAGCTATGTAATTATAGACCCATAAGCCTGACCAGCCTCATTTGTAAGGCTATGGAAGGATCATTATGGAATTACTAACTCATTATAACCAAGTATGCCTCTAGGTGTTTCTGCAGTTACCTCCTACTGACGCCTCTAGGCGTCAAATATTGCTTGTCCATATTTGCATTAATAATTCCAAAACCATGTTACATACATGGTATTAGAATATTTTATCTTTAAGCATACATGATGGCCAACACCATTGTACTGATATTTGACCTCTGTCAATGAGTATTGTTAGAATTGTCAGGTGATAACTTCATTGTTTTAAAGACTCAAGCCACACCCACTGGGAGTTAAAGGTACACACACACAAAAGAGCTGTGCAGGAGGGAATGAGTTAAATAAGGATAGAGAAATGTACAGACTCAGTTTCCCAAGCCAGTTTGGATTTGTCAAGAGGGACCTCTTCGAAAAACATGATTGTAAAATGGATGAGGGCAAATTAGTGCACATCACATATCTAGACCTAACAAAGGCATTGGACATCATCCCACAGTCAGTTATTGTAGCTGAATTCACCAAGCTAAATGCAAATCCCTATATAACTCAGTGGATAGCAAATTAACTCACAAACCAAACCCAGGAAATAAAGGCAGGCAGCTCTAACTCCTGCAAAACACCTGTCAGTAGCAGTGTATACCTAGAGTTCAGTCCTTAAGCCACTCCTTTCTGGCATTTACTCCTTGGAAATCTAAGCTAAAGTTAAGGGTTTGTGGCTGACCAAGATTACAGATGACTGCAACCTAGGTACCATCATAAACTCCCCAGAGGGAACTGTGATCATTCAAGAGGATTTGTAGCAAACAAATAGTTGATAGAAAAAACATGGACTAGAACTAAATGTCAAGAAATGTATAGTTGTATACCTTGGCAAGCATGACTCCCCTTGAAATTATCATATTGACAACAGACTCCTGAAAATGTATCCAGTAGTCAGGGATCTGGAAAACTATGTCAACAATGAACCGTGCTTTGATTGTCATATATCAGCTATTGTACTGAAGCCCTTTTTCATCACACAGCTTATATCTAAAGGTATGGCATCCACATCCAGGAATGCAATCATTCCACTGTACTTAACACGCATTAATCCGATCATTGAGTATAATGCCCTTTCAATACATACTTATTGAGACACTTTTCACAACTGGAATGACTACAACACTTTCCTCACTAAGAAAATCAAGGGCCTAAATCTTAGAAACTATATGGACCTTCTCAAAGCCTTGTCTCTCCTTTCAACATCATACAGGCTACTGAGAGGTCATCTTTGCCTCGTGTATACAGTCTAAACAAACCCTCTTCTGTCAGACCAATTACATGCTCCCAAGTCCAATGGTGGCATAAACACCCGCAGAAAAATATCAATCTCTTCTGCAACAAAAACGGAACAGGTTGGAGAGATAGGTATGTAACACAGAGAATTCCACTTCTGTGGAACCGTCTTCCACTCCACATAAAGCAAAGTGCCTCTCTTACTCTGTTCAAGTACAATTTGGATGATTGGATGGGTAGCTGCAAATTCATCTCTGGTTTAGCACCCTTGCCCTTATAGACAGGAGCAAGATGTACATGTCCTAACATTCCTGTTCGCCTGATCACTGGGTTATTTGTACACAAAACACAAAGGCTAAAAACTACTACGGGAATGTAAGGCTAGGCTTCTTAAGGTCCCCAAAGATCACTAACCTAGTAAGTATCTGTGAACTTAACTATGAACAATATACTGCCTGTCAATATATGCCACTAACTACTTAACCTTACTTAACCCCCCATTTCCTCTTATCCTATCTCGCTCTCTTCTATTATTCTGAACATTTCAGTTTCATTATCAACTAATAGTGCTTTCTGCTTAGTCATCTTCCTTGCTAGGATTTTGAAATTACTGAGCACCATTCTGACCAAATTATATTTAACTGCCTCCTTCTGTCATGGAATGTTTTTATGTGTATGTATGTATTTATTTATTTATTTATTTGTGTATGTTTGTATGCGTTTAGTTATCTATTTGCATTATTATTATTTATTTATATATTTAATCTTGTCCATATTATCCTCCCCATTGTCACTGCCCCCATTCTTCTGGCTCATAATCTTTACATGGTCTTCTGACTAACTGACCTTCTAACTAGATTTTTTATTCATGTCTTCATAACTTTCTGTGCTAACTGCTTCTGCTCTCTTCCATTTTCATCCCCCTCAAGTGATCCCTTATACCTAACCAAGTCTAATGGTGCCTGCTCCTCCTTTCAACCTGCCTGTGCCTACATTGTCCCATCCTCAACCCACCCACGTGCCCCTCAACAGCTCTGCACACCTCCTGTCAGTCACCCACATAGACTGTCACCACATAGTTGCTTTCCTTCTGCATACCAGTCTTCCTACTGCATTCTGTTCTTTCTTTTGAATCCTGTCTACTATTTCCCTGTCCCCTGATTTGTCTTTCCCTAATTCCTAATCTCCATAGGCCTCGTCCTCCTCCCTCCCTTCACCTTCTACTCCTGTTTACTACCCTTTTACTGACTCCTACATTCTACCTGCCAGGACCATCTTGACAATTAGAATCATTAAATCTGCTTGACTCACCTGTACACACATAACATTATCTGGGCTACAATAGCTCATAAATGACAGTTTCACAGATGACAGCTCTGACACAAAAATGCTCATTATACATGACCTCAAGCATATCATATTATTAGCAAATGTGATAAATAATAAGATAATTTTTTTGCAGGATAGGCGAGACCTCTTTGCCTGCCGTGTGGAGAACTTGGCTTCCATGCCGCTATATTTTATAATACTCACTCAGGTATTTCTGCATCTTAGCGATATCTTAATCACTGACAAATAACGTTACACAAGCCTTGTGTTTTATGTGTGTGAAGTTGTGATAATGGACCACCCACAAGACACTACAATGTGAGCACTGGGATCATACTCCTGTGTGAAGTAAGCAAATGCGTACAATCAACTATCAACTCAAGTTATTATGCTTGAGAAACTTTGATGCAGGCTTACGTGTTCCAAACACGTGTGCACAACCATACTACTAGATGTGAGACTGTACTACATACCCCTATGTTCCAGCACACTCCACATCCCGCCCAGGTTTCATTGCTAAACCTCTGCCCCTGAAAATAAGTATCACTAACCTAACCCTGTCCCCCTCCTTCATCTTACCCTTCTCCTTCACTTTTACTTCATTTTGTTTAAACTCAAAATCTCTTTGTCCAACTGCCATCTGCCCTATCTATTGCAAGTTGACTGGCCTGCATTTTCCTTCCTGTTTAGCTCTGCCCAGTGGCCTATCTGTCCTTAACTGAAATCTTTCATATAGAACTTCAGTCCTAATCTCCACTTTTCCCTCTGTTAAGTGCATACATAACCCCTAAAGGTCAGTGCTGTGGTCAGTGATCCTTCTTTTACTGTGGTGCAGTTGTGTGCTAACTAATAGAATCCACCCTCCCACTATCAGTTACTGTGGACTAGAGGCAATACACCTCGCGGCAGTCCACCCTGGCTTTGCTTCTTGTGCTGAGAGGTACTTGTTATGGCTTCATACTATGATTCCGCTAAAAAAGCATTAAAAAGTATTGTCATCTTGTCTTTGGCTACTGTGAGCCCTGTCATAACTGTTAACTCGTGAAGCTGCTGACCTCATTGGCTAAGCTGATCTAGTTAAAATCTTATACCTTCTTGTAAGGCTCCATTGCATAAACTTGGCTTTATTTACAATTCTGACGAGTAGTGATTATGACTTATGTTCCTTCTTAAAGTCGCTTTCCTGACAAAGGGTTAGACCTGCAGTCAATAGACTGGAGGTACTACAGGTTTCTAGGGTTTGTTACTGAGAATGTCAGTGGGCAAGTAAATCAATAGGAAGGCATGCACACTTGCTAAAGAACTGTCCATCTCTATTAATTTCACACTGTCTCTAGTTTCAAAGTTCACTAATTAAAAGTTCTTCTCTGCTTCATTCTCTTTAAATGAATCAGAATCAAAAGCTGGGCTACATTTAATTAACACCCTAAGAAATCCCCTAGTCCAAACCCTTAAAATTTCACACTTTTTCAGTACTTTTTGAGACTGCTAAAACAAAAAAAAAATCATTTCAAAAGACAAGTTTCCTATAAAATGCTTCCTGAGTATTGAACAAGACGAGAGAGAAAGCAGAAATAAAATATGTACAAGTAACTAAACAGCTGTCATTTTATTTTAATTTTATATAATTTGCACATGCCTTTGGTAACCACTTAAAACTTTGTAAATCATCTCTTTTCTCTATTAACACATTAACTCAGAGGAGACTATAGTTTTGTTTTTCTAAAATGCATTAACTCCACTTGGAGTAACAGTCTTCCAAATATCATAGCCCATGTACTTGAATTTCTACTCTGGTTAGCTCAATATTACAAAGAACTATAATGATTGTGGAGAATGACAGAATAATTTCCTGAGCTAAACTATCTTAATAATTGGTGCTGAACGCTGGCAGTGCCTTTGACCATAGAAGACTGTTTCCTAGAAATCTGACATACTACCAAAACAGGGTCACTGAGTTATAAAAAAAATGCAGTTTCATCTTCAAATAATGAAATCCAGGAATTTTACCCATATTTTTAATTTTCAATCATTTCTGTGATTATAATTTAATTTTTGAGAGTCTATTTATGTGAAAAGGCAAAATCTAAGCACAGAACACTCAATAAAGTAAACTGATAGCATTATAATGTGCAAATATAACAAAACAATAAGCTATGGTGAATAACTATTCTGGCCTAAAATGTTGAATTCAATGAACATCATGTTTTTAATGCTCAGACAGACCAAATTCAGGATTTTCTAGTATTTTTTTTCTTGGAGAAATGGAAAATTCATGTTTCTCTTAGCTCTCAACTGTCCAGATTTTTTGCAGAATGTCCAGATTTTTGAGCCATAATGTGGTCCGTTTCGCATAAAACTGTTTTCTGGCAAATCACTAGCAAATCACTGAAGACTGAAGTTAGAAAATAATGGCAGATAATTTTCTGACTTATCATCCTTCAGAAAATTCATACTAATGCAAAATCTGTTATTCTATCAATTTTCTAAGTTTGGCAAAATGTAAAAAGTGTCCCTATTTTTAGCCCCCCCCCCATTATTTGTGGCTTTGCCCAGCTTTCTCTCTCTAAGAGATTGAGTAGTGCGATGCCCCTGAATAAACCATATAGAGGATAAGAAAGTGTAGTGTAAATAGTGTATGTGATTTGATAAACAGATATCCAAAGGTGCTGCTGGAAAGGTATTTTCAGCCTTTAAATAACATATGAAGTATAGTTCTACTGTGTAACTTGCAGCAGGAATATCACATAGGGAAGAATTATGCAAGCTGTTTAAAAGAGCACATAATTATTCCAAATAAATGGATGTATTGTATCTGTAATATAAATTTACAGCATTGTCATTCAATCCTGTATATGTTATGTATCTTACTTTACTATATTACGAATGTAAGTAGGACAGAATATCAGCATTCATACAATGTGCACACAACATGGCTGTAGACATTCATAAGAAGAACTGAAAACCAGAACTGCCCAACAGAATGCAGTTTTTTTAAGTGAGATTCTCCAATGTTAAAAATGCTTTCATGAGGAAGAGATGTCAAACAAATACAGCCCCCCAAAAACTCATTCAAGAAAACAAATATGTAAAATTAAAGCAGTTTCTATAAAATTAAAAAATAAGATCTCTATCAGATTCCACTTCTCTTCAAGCCTATAAAAGATAACAACATATGCCTTATGTATACCGTATAACTGATCATATGTACAAT